>NC_069501.1:441395021-441695021 GCF_027579735.1 Bombina bombina | reverse complement strand
CTCTAAGGGCATGTGTGCAAGGAGTCCACGTCAGGTTTCCCCTTTTACTCTTAGGGAGACCCATGAGCAATTTGCATAAATAAAAAGAGAGAGAGAGATGCACTCAGCTGAGACAGAACAAAAGCTGGAAAAACTTCCGTGCCTGTTCATTTTATTATAGTGTGTCACTCAGGGTGCATACTCTTTTAGCACACTATGCCCCTTCACAGAGAAAAAATATCCTGTAGCATATCAGTCTGATCCTGCCCAATGACAGTCCAGCGCCAAAATACCAGGCAATTCTTCTCTGAACAAGAGAAAACAACAACCCCAGACGATCGTTTCGGCCTTTTGTGGGCCTCGTCAGTGAGGTGCAGTCGCATCTCTCTAAGGGCATGTGTGCAAGGAGTCCACGTCAGGTTTCCCCTTTTACTCTTAGGGAGACCCATGAGCAATTTGCATAAATAAAAAGAGAGAGAGAGATGCACTCAGCTGAGACAGAACAAAAGCTGGAAAAACTTCCGTGCCTGTTCATTTTATTATAGTGTGTCACTCAGGGTGCATACTCTTTTAGCACACTATGCCCCTTCACAGAGAAAAAATATCCTGTAGCATATCAGTCTGATCCTGCCCAATGACAGTCCAGCGCCAAAATACCAGGCAATTCTTCTCTGAACAAGAGAAAACAACAACCCCAGACGATCGTTTCGGCCTTTTGTGGGCCTCGTCAGTGAGGTTCAGTCGCATCTCTCTAAGGGCATGTGTGCAAGGAGTCCACGTCAGGTTTCCCCTTTTACTCTTAGGGAGACCCATGAGCAATTTGCATAAATAAAAAGAGAGAGAGAGATGCACTCAGCTGAGACAGAACAAAAGCTGGAAAAACTTCCGTGCCTGTTCATTTTATTATAGTGTGTCACTCAGGGTGCATACTCTTTTAGCACACTATGCCCCTTCACAGAGAAAAAATATCCTGTAGCATATCAGTCTGATCCTGCCCAATGACAGTCCAGCGCCAAAATACCAGGCAATTCTTCTCTGAACAAGAGAAAACAACAACCCCAGACGATCGTTTCGGCCTTTTGTGGGCCTCGTCAGTGAGGTGCAGTCGCATCTCTCTAAGGGCATGTGTGCAAGGAGTCCACGTCAGGTTTCCCCTTTTACTCTTAGGGAGACCCATGAGCAATTTGCATAAATAAAAAGAGAGAGAGAGATGCACTCAGCTGAGACAGAACAAAAGCTGGAAAAACTTCCGTGCCTGTTCATTTTATTATAGTGTGTCACTCAGGGTGCATACTCTTTTAGCACACTATGCCCCTTCACAGAGAAAAAATATCCTGTAGCATATCAGTCTGATCCTGCCCAATGACAGTCCAGCGCCAAAATACCAGGCAATTCTTCTCTGAACAAGAGAAAACAACAACCCCAGACGATCGTTTCGGCCTTTTGTGGGCCTCGTCAGTGAGGTGCAGTCGCATCTCTCTAAGGGCATGTGTGCAAGGAGTCCACGTCAGGTTTCCCCTTTTACTCTTAGGGAGACCCATGAGCAATTTGCATAAATAAAAAGAGAGAGAGAGATGCACTCAGCTGAGACAGAACAAAAGCTGGAAAAACTTCCGTGCCTGTTCATTTTATTATAGTGTGTCACTCAGGGTGCATACTCTTTTAGCACACTATGCCCCTTCACAGAGAAAAAATATCCTGTAGCATATCAGTCTGATCCTGCCCAATGACAGTCCAGCGCCAAAATACCAGGCAATTCTTCTCTGAACAAGAGAAAACAACAACCCCAGACGATTGTTTCGGCCTTTTGTGGGCCTCGTCAGTGAGGTGCAGTCGCATCTCTCTAAGGGCATGTGTGCAAGGAGTCCACGTCAGGTTTCCCCTTTTACTCTTAGGGAGACCCATGAGCAATTTGCATAAATAAAAAGAGAGAGAGAGATGCACTCAGCTGAGACAGAACAAAAGCTGGAAAAACTTCCGTGCCTGTTCATTTTATTATAGTGTGTCACTCAGGGTGCATACTCTTTTAGCACACTATGCCCCTTCACAGAGAAAAAATATCCTGTAGCATATCAGTCTGATCCTGCCCAATGACAGTCCAGCGCCAAAATACCAGGCAATTCTTCTCTGAACAAGAGAAAACAACAACCCCAGACGATCGTTTCGGCCTTTTGTGGGCCTCGTCAGTGAGGTGCAGTCGCATCTCTCTAAGGGCATGTGTGCAAGGAGTCCACGTCAGGTTTCCCCTTTTACTCTTAGGGAGACCCATGAGCAATTTGCATAAATAAAAAGAGAGAGAGAGATGCACTCAGCTGAGACAGAACAAAAGCTGGAAAAACTTCCGTGCCTGTTCATTTTATTATAGTGTGTCACTCAGGGTGCATACTCTTTTAGCACACTATGCCCCTTCACAGAGAAAAAATATCCTGTAGCATATCAGTCTGATCCTGCCCAATGACAGTCCAGCGCCAAAATACCAGGCAATTCTTCTCTGAACAAGAGAAAACAACAACCCCAGACGATCGTTTCGGCCTTTTGTGGGCCTCGTCAGTGAGGTGCAGTCGCATCTCTCTAAGGGCATGTGTGCAAGGAGTCCACGTCAGGTTTCCCCTTTTACTCTTAGGGAGACCCATGAGCAATTTGCATAAATAAAAAGAGAGAGAGAGATGCACTCAGCTGAGACAGAACAAAAGCTGGAAAAACTTCCGTGCCTGTTCATTTTATTATAGTGTGTCACTCAGGGTGCATACTCTTTTAGCACACTATGCCCCTTCACAGAGAAAAAATATCCTGTAGCATATCAGTCTGATCCTGCCCAATGACAGTCCAGCGCCAAAATACCAGGCAATTCTTCTCTGAACAAGAGAAAACAACAACCCCAGACGATCGTTTCGGCCTTTTGTGGGCCTCGTCAGTGAGGTGCAGTTGCATCTCTCTAAGGGCATGTGTGCAAGGAGTCCACGTCAGGTTTCCCCTTTTACTCTTAGGGAGACCCATGAGCAATTTGCATAAATAAAAAGAGAGAGAGAGATGCACTCAGCTGAGACAGAACAAAAGCTGGAAAAACTTCCGTGCCTGTTCATTTTATTATAGTGTGTCACTCAGGGTGCATACTCTTTTAGCACACTGGTATTTCGGCGCTGGACTGTCATTGGGCAGGGTCAGACTGATATGCTACAGGATATTTTTTCTCTGTGAAGGGGCATAGTGTGCTAAAAGAGTATGCACCCTGAGTGACACACTATAATAAAATGAACAGGCACGGAAGTTTTTCCAGCTTTTGTTCTGTCTCAGCTGAGTGCATCTCTCTCTCTCTTTTTATTTATGCAAATTGCTCTTGGGTCTCCCTAAGAGTAAAAGGGGAAACCAGACGTGGACTCCTTGCACACATGCCCTTAGAGAGATGCGACTGCACCTCACTGACGAGGCCCACAGAAGGCCGAAACGATCGTCTGGGGTTGTTGTTTCTCTTGTTCAGAGAAGAATTGCCTGGTATTTCGGCGCTGGACTGTCATTGGGCAGGGTCAGACTGATATGCTACAGGATATTTTTTCTCTGTGAAGGGGCATAGTGTGCTAAAAGAGTATGCACCCTGAGTGACACACTATAATAAAATGAACAGGCACGGAAGTTTTTCCAGCTTTTGTTCTGTCTCAGCTGAGTGCATCTCTCTCTCTCTTTTTATTTATGCAAATTGCTCTTGTGTCTCCCTAAGAGTAAAAGGGGAAACCAGACGTGGACTCCTTGCACACATGCCCTTAGAGAGATGCGACTGCACCTCACTGACGAGGCCCACAGAAGGCCGAAACGATCGTCTGGGGTTGTTGTTTCTCTTGTTCAGAGAAGAATTGCCTGGTATTTCGGCGCTGGACTGTCATTGGGCAGGGTCAGACTGATATGCTACAGGATATTTTTTCTCTGTGAAGGGGCATAGTGTGCTAAAAGAGTATGCACCCTGAGTGACACACTATAATAAAATGAACAGGCACGGAAGTTTTTCCAGCTTTTGTTCTGTCTCAGCTGAGTGCATCTCTCTCTCTCTTTTTATTTATGCAAATTGCTCTTGTGTCTCCCTAAGAGTAAAAGGGGAAACCAGACGTGGACTCCTTGCACACATGCCCTTAGAGAGATGCGACTGCACCTCACTGACGAGGCCCACAGAAGGCCGAAACGATCGTCTGGGGTTGTTGTTTCTCTTGTTCAGAGAAGAATTGCCTGGTATTTCGGCGCTGGACTGTCATTGGGCAGGGTCAGACTGATATGCTACAGGATATTTTTTCTCTGTGAAGGGGCATAGTGTGCTAAAAGAGTATGCACCCTGAGTGACACACTATAATAAAATGAACAGGCACGGAAGTTTTTCCAGCTTTTGTTCTGTCTCAGCTGAGTGCATCTCTCTCTCTCTTTTTATAAAAGCTGGAGCTTCCCAGCTCCCCACAGAAGGCAGGGAACTCCTGCACACCAACTCTTAGAGTAACAACTCTGAGCAGAGAAAGAACATGCCCGCACATTCAGACCATATGATCCACCCAAGGCGGGAAGGAAGGAAACTCTGCCACCGCAATAAATATATATTCTCTAAAGAATGGAATAACGGTTTTGAGTCCACAGGGACCAGAGAACCATGATGACGTCTGCAAAAACAGAACCGTATCCCAGGCTAGAAGCCCGAACAACCCACCTAGATTGGTACTCATAACCCTCCTTTCGGAGGGGTTGTAGTGAAAACAACAGGCCTCATACTTCAGTAGGATCTGAGCCCGGAGTCCATAGAATAGGCCAAGTGACATTCAGAATCTAACAGGATTAATCAGCACCACGAGGGTGACATGAACCCTGGTAACAGTTGAAAAGCTTCCGACCAGTACCTGCCTGATATAAGGACACTCTAGAACTGCCCAAGGTCCAAGAAAATTCGTCCCGAAGGATCGATAAATGAGCTAGAAAAACAATTATATTATTCAACTTCCGAGGAAGTGCCCACGCAAACTAAATTGCAAGTATCGGTTCCAGAGAAGAACGTTTATAAAAACGAAAATCTAACAGGCATGAGCTTAAGAAAAAGCCAAACTGAATCGGGCGATCCCACGCTCGACGGGCCCTGGTTAACAGAACACGGAAAGTATCTTAGAAATACTTCAATTGGGAGATATAAATTATTCAGTGCCATAGAAATGGCCACGCGAAACCGTGCCGTAGCCTCTGCAGGAAACAAGCCACCCTCCGGAAAAGGAGTAAAGGCCAAAGGGACACCTGCTTGCGTAGTCGGGAAATGGACTGGGGCACTCGCTTCACGGCAGCTAGTAATAAGTGAGTCAACCCTCCTTTTGTGTCTACAGTGTTTTCTTGTTTTTTTTCGAGCCTGCTCCAGGTGCTGTCTTGTGAATGTTCTCACTCATCTGTATTTAAAGAATTTTCATGTGCATTGGATCTCTCTTAATTTTTACTTTTTTTTTTGCTTGGTTTCCTATGTAGATTTATTTGAATTTTTTCAATTTCAGGGTCTGTTTCAAACTTAACAGTAAGGGGCAGATTTTCCAGAGAGCAAATAGTCGTACTTGTTGCTTTCTAAGACCTCTCCATGTGGTGTATTAAAATCACCCTAGACTAATCTTACTGGGGTCATTGACAAGCCCAACTTTCATGCATTTGGTTAGGGCAGTTTTGTGTGAGTTTGTGATCCTGGGCATCCATGTTCATCACTTGTGAACAATGTCCATCTGTAAAATGATAAATTTGCCCTTTTAATGTTAAGTACAGTTGAGGTGTCTTAGACCCTGATGATCGAGAGTGCTACGAGGCTGCATAATATTCCAAGAGATCTGCCACTATGTCAAGCGAGCCTGTTGAAATATGCCAAGCTCCCAACATAGCAGCATCGCTGAGAGGTGTTTACTATACTTGCCATTGGTTGGCGATGCTGGCTATAGATAACGCCCAGCATTGCCCACAGTATTGGCGATGTATAGTAAAGGATCCCTGGAAATATAACTGCCACGCTTAACCGCAAATCCTTATCCCCCTAAAATTAAGTACCCCATGATCTCAAACTAGAGCTGCAATAATAAAGATCTTTGCTTCTACACACACCACAAGTATCTATTAACCCCAATGTCGCCAGATACCCACCGCAAGAATCTATTAACCCCTATGTTGCCAGATACCCCAAACACAAACTAACCTAACACCTAACCCCCTAAGTTACCAAAAAAATAAAAATCTAAGTAAATAAAAATAAATATTAAACTGCCACAGCCCCAAACACAATGTAACCTTACTCTACCTAACACCTAACTTCCCCACTAAACTAAAATCCCCTGTAAACTAACCCCAAGTTATAAAAAATATTAAGTTACAATAAAATAAAAAAAGCTGTTACAAAAAATATTAAACTACAGTATCCAAACAAAAAAACCCCACCATTATACCTAATACTAAACTGCATACCCCATAAAATAAAAAAAAAAACCCTAACACTAAAATAAATTATAATAGCCCTTAAAAGGGCCTTTTGTAGCGCTTTGCCCTAAAGTGATCAACTCTTTTGCAAAAAAAAAATCTATTTCAAAACCCCCCTCTATCATACAAGTAACTCCCACACCCCCAAAATAACAAAATCTAACTCAAAAACATATCTCAGAAAATTTAAAAGTAAAAATAAAAAAAGCTTATTCTTAAAAAAATAACCCCCCACCCAAAAAAAATAATTCCATAACTAACCCAAAAAGGGGTACTCACCATTTGGTAATCTGGCTCCTCTTAAACAGACGTTGGGCCCTCTTCATCCCAGTTCCTGGCACTTGGGGCCCATCTTCACGACAGCAGACTTTGGCAGCCTCTTGCGCCTCCACTTTTCAATCTTCTTCAACGTCAGGGCCCTCTTTATCCCGGTTCCTGGCACTGGGGGCCCATCTTTCTTTGCATTGCAGCTTCTTTTCTTTAGCTCTCTTCTACGAGCCCTCCTCTTCATGCAGTCGTGCTACTTAATTCCAATTCGCTGATTTTAAATCAGTCAGTCCCTTTTGGCTTTTTTATTTTTAATTTATTTTCTAAGATAGGTTGCTGTTTTTTTTAGTTAGATTTTGTTATTTTGGGGGGTTACTTGTATTGTAGTGGGCATGGGCCCCCAGTGCCAGGAACCAGGATAAAGAGGGCCCAACGTCGGTTTAAGAGAAACCAGATTACCCAATGGTGATTACCCCTTTTGGGGTTAGTTAGGGATTTTATGGGGTGGTATTTTTTATTAAGAATAAGCTTTTTTTTATTTTTACTTTTTAATTTCTAAGATATATTTGAGTTAGATTTTATTTTGGAGGGGGGTGTTGTGGGTTACTTGCATGGTAGAGGGAGATTTTAAAATAGTTATTTTTTTTGTAAAATAACTGATTACTTTAGGGCAATGCCCTACAAAACACCCTTTTAAGGGCTATTATAATTTATTTTAGTGTTGGGGTTTAGTTTTTTTTGGGGTTTTAGGTTGTTTTTTTATTTTATGGGGCATATAGTTTAATGTTAGGCATAATGGTGGATTTTTTTGTTTGTTTTTTGGATATTGTAGTTTTATTTTTTGTAACTTAGTGGGGTTAGTTTAGAGGGGGGGGTTAAGTGTTAGTGTGCTTCTAGTTTGCGTTGGGAGGTGGTGGTTTAGGTCCTAATCTCCTAACCACCCCCATACCTGTTTGGGGGTTGATTAGGGTATTTAGAAGTCCTTAATCTCCTAACCACCCCTGATATATGTATAGGGGTTGATTAGGTGATTATTGATGGTTACCATTTAGCAGGCCTTAATCTCCTAACTAACCCCATACCTGTATGGGGGTTGATTATGTGATTAGGTTAGGGCAGTTAATAGTGCATTTATCTACAATTTTTAAATATTTATGCATTCTTATTTATAATTCATATTCTTTTAACTATTGTATATAAATTAATATGTATTTTTTTCTTGTTTTTCTTGTAAACATAATTATATTCTTAAAAGGGGTGCTGATTGAGTAGGGTGCAGGGGATCAAGTTGCCCTTATAGTATGTTGTTGGCAATTTGATGAGGCACCTAGGGATACCATTTGTTTGGGGGTGCTACCTTCTGGGAATCCAGTCTCACTTTCCCAGAAGGTAGCACCCCCAAACAAGTGCTATCCCTAGGTGCATCATCAAATTGCCAACAACATACTTAAGAGTGACTTTATCCCCTGCACCCTGCTTGATCGGCACCACTTTTAAGAAGAGGCGAACCGGGGCTTCGTCCGGTCCGGTGCTGACTTCCAGGAGTCCGACTAGGCCGGTGATGTTTTGCCAGCCCTCCGGCGATCAGCCGCTGGTGTTTTAGCACATTTCTGTGACACATTATTTAAACACTATTTATAATTTTAGCGACATAGCTTCATAGTTATAATGGGAAGGTTTATTTTTTAGTATAGTTTGTTATAGTAATTATTTTTTGACAGTAGACAGTATGTTGGAATTAGCTTGGGCTTTCAGGGTAGTGTTGGTTAGACATTACGTCAGTGTAGGGGGTATTAGGGACTTAGCTGGGCGTGACGTAGGTGAAAGCGGTCAGGGGGAGTTAGCTGGGCAGTGTAGAGGGAATGTGGGTTAGCTGTGACATGGTCATTGGGAGGTAGCAAGAGGGAGTTTAGGTTAGGCATGATGTAGATATGTGTTATGGGGGAGTTAGCGAGGCATGCTAGTGAGAGTAGCCTGCACTTGGAACACATCAACACAAGATCGATATGTCTGATGCAGGGAAGTGCAGGTTGCGAGGAAGGTAGTGGCCATGTTTGCTGTCGAGATTACATCGCCTGAGCTAGTTAAAGTAGGCGTTGTAAAACTTAGGTCCCCACGGCAATATTTGAAGAGTCCACAGCTGCATTCATTACTTTTGGGAAATACAGAAACTAGCCACCAGGTGGAGGCAGATATACCCCAGCCAAAGGCTTAAATACCTCCCCCACTTCCCTCATCCCCCAGTCATTCTTTGCCGTTCGTCCCAGGAGGTTGGCAGAAGTTCAAGAGAGTCTCTTATGGAGGGCAGTACTCTTCGCAATGGGAATGGAGTTTTAAGTAATCCTGTCAGCCTCTCAGTGAGAGCATGGATTAAAGTTAGAGTCCGGAGATGCAGGGAGAGTTTTCCTGCGAATCCATCCCGAATCATATTAACAGCTCCTTGGTAATCAGCGTTGACGAGTTTTGCTGCCTATCTTTCTTCACTCAAGTCCATGGCAGAAGCGAGGCTACTACTATCTGTCACACTTGAAGGGCCGTGTTCCTGTTCCACGGCGTAGATTCCGGTAAGATAGTTTCATTTTATTTCGATATGTGAATGTAATGTTAACGAAACAAGGTAGGGTCCCAGTAGGACTCCATTTATCTTAATAAGGAATCATAGTTTATCTGCTGAGGGGGGTTATTGAACAGGGGGGACTTTTAATCATGTTTGTTATATTGTTCTATCTGCAAATGTGTAGCTATACTTAGACTCACAGCCTTTTCGGAACATAACGGCCTTCTTTTACTGACGTGATCTTCAAGATTGCGCGCTTTTTTGTGTGACTGGCATGGTGCACCTCGTGATGGGTGCGGTTACGTTGTCTTTCACTTCCGTATGCTGACTGTGTGCAACCAAAAGAGTCTTGCTCATGGGTTGTCTGGTTCACAGGACGTGGTGAGTGCCCCAGCCATTGAGGGTGTTAAAAGGTGCCAGTTAGTTTTTTTGTCATTTTTTTTAATCGCAAGATTATGGAGGATTCTGCTATGCTCGACACGGATGCCTCCGATACGGAGGATGTGTCTTGTGATAAATATGAAATGGCCTGGGTAATCAATACCCAAAAGTTGTGTTCCGATTACCGTTCTAGAGCACTCTCTTCTCCTGAAGCAGGGAGCTTAGAGCGCGTTGAGCCATCTGCCTCCGAGGTTTCCATGACCCGTGAAGCGAGTGCCCCAGTCCATTTCCCGACTACGCAAGCAGGTGTCCCTTTGGCCTTTACTCCTTTTCCGGAGGGTGGCT
Source organism: Bombina bombina (assembly GCF_027579735.1). Taxonomy (NCBI): domain Eukaryota; kingdom Metazoa; phylum Chordata; class Amphibia; order Anura; family Bombinatoridae; genus Bombina; species Bombina bombina. The sequence continues at coordinate 441,685,033 of NC_069501.1, read as the reverse complement.
TGTTTCCTGCAGAGGATGCGGCACGGTTTCGCGTGGCCATTTCTATGGCACTGAATAATTTATATCTCCCAATTGAAGTATTTCTAAGATACTTTCCGTGTTCTGTTAACCAGGGCCCGTCGAGCGTGGGATCGCCCGATTCAGTTTGGCCTTCTGGGGAAGCGTTGGCCCCTAATAAGTGAGCAGGCTCAAAAAAAAACAAGAAAACACTGTAGACGCAAAAGGAGGGTTGACTCACTTATTATATAATATGGAAGATTGGGCTGAAGATCAGTGCCTAAGAAATACAAGCCGTTACACTTCCATTATAAAATTGGCCTCTTTCTCTTAGTATCCTTTATTGAGCTCCTTTCCATGATAGCACAGTAAGGTAGGCTCAACAGCTTGCATGTTTCTTGAGAACGGTCTTAAAGCAGTGTTTGCAAAAATGTTTGTAACAATTTTATAGTTATGGCGTTCATGATGTGCACACTACCGGATGTTCCTCTGTATTCCCCCACGGAAAGGAGCTAAATTTTCCTTCAAAAAGGATACCAAGAGAATTTTTTTTTTTTTAATTATACACTATTTATCTCAGTCATGGAAGGTTAATATTGACCTTCTAAGTCCTTTTAATATAGTGGTGATAAGTTCTAATAGGGTGGACTTCCGAAGTTCTACATGATACCTTAATAGGAGAAAACATTATACCTAATTCTGTATGGTATGTTTCTTACCAATGAATATGAAACACAGAAACACACTTCGTGTGCGCACACACCCCACTTATTTTAGCAGAAACAACAGGTTTTTACCTTGAAAAAAAACAAACACACATAACCCTTCCATGCTCACTCTCCAAGTCACGTACTGTGCAGAAATATTAATGCATGCATAGAGACAGCCACTGACTGGAGGTGCATAAGTAATAGTTCAGTGATGGCCAACTGGCCCTTTGCACTAGTTTCCGAAGCTCCGGAAAAAGCTGAACTAATAGTGCATTTCATAGTTCTTTTGGCCCTTAGAAAAAACAGAACTAAAGTTGTGTGCTTTAAGGAGCCCACAACTCAAAAGCACCCCCTGAGATGAAGAACTAGGTTACTGGATATTTTTAGGAAATATATTACTATTTTTTGTTCAATATCCATAAATTGAAGTCTCTAAAATATAGATTTATGGGCCCCATGTGTGAGGAAGTTAGCAATCACTGTCCTAGTTTATAGACCTCATGAATGCAGGTGAGGAGACAGGAAACTCACCTTGGGACTGAGAGGTTTTGAAGACAGGGCACTTATGTCCAGTACCTTTTCTACTGATTGACCTCTAAACCCAAAATCCTAGAAAGATCAGTATAAGAGCATGAGAATAGAAATGTTCAGAATCTGGCTTTGGTATATTAGTAGCTCTGTGACATCAGAAGGGTTTTTTAAAGAAATCACTGAGATATAAGCAGACTTAGAAAGGATGTAAGACACTTTGGGACCGTAATAAAAAAAATGTTTAATGATGTGTAGCAAAAAGATAAATTAAAAAAATAATTGCAATAATTTATTCTGTTCTTCTTTCCTGTAATTTAACTTTGAAAATGGCGGGGATTCTTGGAATTGCAGACTTCACAAGCATAAACCTAAATATCTGTCCCTTACTGGCCTTAGAGGTAATAAGATAGGATGCAACAAACAATGCAAGTTTTACTATCAAAATACAGTAATACAGTAACAAGATTGAATTGGCTACTTCAAATAAAGCAAGCTCTGGGCAGAGTATAGACATTGTAAAAATGAACTTATTTCACAATTGTCTGTTACGTTAATTTATTTGCAAGACTATAGATAAGTCTTGTAATTACAATATCCTATTATGCCATTTTAAAGGGACAGTATACACTTAATTTCATATAACTGCATGTAATAGACACTACTATAAAGAATAATATGCACAGATACTGATATAAAAATCCAGTATAAAACGGTTTAAAAACTTACTTAGAAGCTTCCAGTTTAGCTCTGTTGAAAAGGTAGCTGGAAAGCCCACTGCAAGTGGGAAATAAGACCCTCCCCCCTCCCTCTTCTTTTGCATATGAAAAGACCCTTTACACAAACAGGAGCAAGCTGGAGAAGGTAGCTGACAGTATTCACATAAAACTTTGGGGCTTGGTTAGGAGTCTGAAAATCAGAGCAATGTTATTTAAAATTAAGCAAAACTATACATTAAAAAAAAAAAACTTATTGGCTATATAAATAGATCATCTACAAAACATTTATGCAAAGAAAAAAATGTGTATAATGTCCCTTTAAGATATAAAAAGACAACAGATTTTCACACATAATAGCTGGTTTCACTTTGACTGGTCAATCTTTCAGGTTTTATAACCAGACCTACAGGGCATTCTGAACTCTGTCTTACAGACACATGACAAATGCACATTTAAATTCAAAATTCACAAATTAGTTGTGGTCAACCCTATGTTACATGTAGGTTTATTTATTATCAGAAATATCAATAAATATCTAATATATAAAAATGCTGTAATTTATGAGCATATAATTATTGCACTATTACTTGCAAAGGAATTAAACACATGGTTAATAGTAGTTCCAGGGCATTGCACTACTGGGAGCTAGCTGATCATATTTGGTAAGCCAATGACAAGATGCATATGTGTAGCCACAAATCACCAGCTAGATCCCAGTAGTTATTGGCCGCTTCTGAGCCTTATCCTTTTCAACAAAGCACACCAAAAGAATGAAGTAAATTTGACAACAGGAGTAAAAAAGAAAAAAAAAAAAAAAAAAGTCTATTAAAAATTCATTGCCTATATGAGGAATCATTGGACGTTTCATTTTGACTTTCATGTACCTATAAAAACATAATTTATGCTTACCTGATAAATTCCTTTCTCCTGTAGTGTGGTCAGTCCACGGGTCATCATTACTTGTGGGATATTTGCTCCTCCCCAACAGGAAGTGCAAGAGGATCACCCAGCAGAGCTGCTATATAGCTCCTCCCCTCTACGTCACACCCAGTCATTCGACCGAGAACCAACGAGAAAGGAGAAGCTAAAGGGTGCAGTGGTGACTGGAGTATAATTTAAAAATTTAGACCTGCCATAAAAAACAGGGCGGGCCGTGGACTGACCACACTACAGGAGAAAGGAATTTATCAGGTAAGCATAAATTATGTTTTCTCCTGTTAAGTGTGGTCAGTCCACGGGTCATCATTACTTGTGGGATACCAATACCAAAGCTAAAGTACACGGATGACGGGAGGGACAGGCAGGATCTTTATACGGAAGGAACCACTGCCTGAAGAACCTTTCTCCCAAAAACAGCCTCCGAAGAAGCAAAAGTGTCAAATTTGTAAAATTTGGAAAAAGTATGAAGAGAAGACCAAGTTGCAGCCTTGCAAATCTGTTCAACAGAGGCCTCATTCTTAAAGGCCCAAGTGGAAGCCACAGCTCTAGTAGAATGAGCTGTAATTCTTTCAGGAGGCTGCTGTCCAGCAGTCTCATAAGCTAAACGTATTATGCTACGAAGCCAAAAAGAGAGAGAGGTAGCAGAAGCTTTTTGACCTCTCCTCTGACCAGAATAAACGACAAACAGGGAAGACGTTTGTCGAAAATCTTTAGTTGCCTGTAAATAAAATTTCAGGGCACGAACTACATCCAGATTGTGTAGAAGTCGTTCCTTCTTCGAAGAAGGATTAGGACACAAAGATGGAACAACAATCTCTTGATTGATATTCCTGTTAGTGACCACCTTAGGTAAGAACCCAGGTTTAGTACGCAGAACTACCTTGTCTGAATGAAAAATCAGATAAGGAGAATCACAATGTAAGGCCGATAACTCAGAGACTCTTCGAGCCGAGGAAATAGCCATTAAAAACAGAACTTTCCAAGATAACAATTTTATATCAATGGAATGAAGGGGTTCAAACGGAACACCCTGTAAAACGTTAAGAACTAAGTTTAAACTCCATGGCGGAGCAACAGTTTTAAACACAGGCTTAATCCTGGCCAAAGCCTGACAAAAAGCCTGAACGTCTGGAACTTCTGACAGACGTTTGTGTAAAAGAATGGACAGAGCTGAGATCTGTCCCTTTAAGGAACTAGCGGATAAACCCTTTTCTAAACCATCTTGTAGAAAAGACAATATCCTAGGAATCCTAACCTTACTCCAAGAGTAACCTTTGGATTCGCACCAATATAAGTATTTACACCATATTTTATGGTAAATCTTTCTGGTAACAGGCTTCCTAGCCTGTATTAAGGTATCAATTACTGACTCAGAAAATCCACGTTTTGATAAAATCAAGCGTTCAATTTCCAGGCAGTCAGCTTCAGAGAAATTAGATTTTGATGTTTGAAGGGACCCTGGATCAGAAGGTCCTGTCTCAGAGGCAGAGACCAAGGTGGACAGGATGACATGTCCACTAGATCTGCATAACAGGTCCTGCGTGGCCACGCAGGCGCTATTAGAATCACTGATGCTCTCTCCTGTTTGATCCTGGCAATCAATAGAGGAAGCATCGGGAAGGGTGGAAACACATAAGCCCTCCCGAAGGTCCAAGGTGCTGTCAAAGCATCTACCAGGACCGCTCCCGGATCCCTGGATCTGGACCCGTAACAAGGAAGTTTGGCGCTCTGTCGAGACGCCATGAGATCTATTTCTGGTTTGCCCCAACGTCGAAGTATTTGGGCAAAGACCTCTGGATGAAGTTCCCACTACCCCGGATGAAAAGTCTGACGACTTAGGAAATCCGCCTCCCAGTTCTCCACTCCCGGGATGTGGATTGCTGATAGGTGGCAAGAGTGAGACTCTGCCCAGCGAATTATCTTTGATACTTCCATCATCGCTAGGGAGCTTCTTGTCCCTCCTTGATGGTTGATGTAAGCTACAGTCGTGATGTTGTCCGACTGAAACCTGATGAACCCCCGAGTTGTTAACTGGGGCCAAGCCAGAAGGGCATTGAGAACTGCTCTCAATTCCAGAATGTTTATTGGCAGGAGACTCTCCTCCTGAGTCCATGATCCCTGAGCCTTCAGAGAATTCCAGAAGCGCCCCAACCTAGTAGGCTGGCGTCTGTTGTTACAATTGTCCAATCTGGCCTGCTGAATGGCATCCCCCTGGACAGATGTGGCCGAGAAAGCCACCATAGAAGAGAATTTCTGGTCTCTTGATCCAGATTCAGAGTAGGGGACAAATCTGAGTAATCCCCATTCCACTGACTTAGCATGCACAATTGCAGCGGTCTGAGATGTAGGCGTGCAAAGGGTACTATGTCCATTGCCGCTACCATTAAGCCGATCACCTCCATGCATTGAGCCACTGACGGGTGTTGAATGGAATGAAGGACACGGCAAGCATTTTGAAGCCTTGTTAACCTGTCTTCTGTCAGGTAGATCTTCATTTCTACAGAATCTATAAGAGTCCCCAAGAAGGGAACTCTTGTGAGTGGAAAGAGAGAACTCTTCTTTTCGTTCACCTTCCACCCATGCAACCTTAGAAATGCCAGTACTAACTCTGTATGAGACTTGGTAGTTTGAAAGCTTGAAGCTTGTATCAGAATGTCGTCTAGGTACGGAGCTACCGAAATTCCTCGCGGTCTTAGTACCGCCAGAAGAGCACCCAGAACCTTTGTGAAGATTCTTGGAGCCGTAGCCAATCCGAATGGAAGAGCTACAAACTGGTAATGCCTGTCTAGGAAGGCAAACCTTAGATACCGGTAATGATCTCTGTGAATCGGTATGTGAAGGTAAGCATCCTTTAAATCCACTGTGGTCATGTACTGACCCTTTTGGATCATGGGTAGGATTGTCCGAATAGTTTCCATTTTGAACGATGGAACTCTTAGGAATTTGTTTAGGATCTTTAAATCCAAGATTGGTCTGAAGGTTCCTTCTTTCTTGGGAACCACAAACAGATTTGAGTAAAACCCCTGTCCGTGTTCCGACCGCGGAACCGGATGGATCACTCCCATTAGTAAAAGATCTTGTACACCGCGTAGAAACGCCTCTTTCTTTATTTGGTTTGTCGACAACCTTGACAGATGAAATCTCCCTTTTGGGGGAGAGGATTTGAAGTCCAGAAGATATCCCTGAGATATGATCTCTAACGCCCAGGGATCCTGGACATCTCTTGCCCAAGCCTGGGCGAAGAGAGAAAGTCTGCCCCCCACTAGATCCGTTCCCGGATCGGGGGCCCTCAATTCATGCTGTCTTAGGGGCAGCAGCCGGTTTTCTGGCCTGCTTGCCCTTGTTCCAGGACTGGTTAGGTCTCCAGCCTTGTCTGTAGCGAGCAACAGCTCCTTCCTGTTTTGGTGCAGAGGAAGTTGATGCTGCTCCTGCCTTGAAATTACGAAAGGAACGAAAATTAGACTGTCTAGCCCTAGGTTTGGCTCTGTCTTGAGGCAGGGCATGGCCTTTACCTCCTGTAATGTCAGCGATAATTTCTTTCAAACCGGGCCCGAATAAGGTCTGCCCTTTGAAAGGTATGTTAAGTAACTTAGATTTAGAAGTAACGTCAGCTGACCAGGATTTTAGCCACAGTGCTCTGCGTGCCTGAATGGCGAATCCGGAATTCTTAGCCGTAAGTTTAGTTAAATGTACTACGGCATCTGAAACAAATGAATTAGCTAGCTTAAGTGTTTTAAGCTTGTTTGAAATCTCATCTATAGTTATTGAGTCAAGAGTCTCTTCCAGGGACTCGGACCAAAAAGCGGCCGCGGCCGTGACAGACGCAATACATGCAAGGGGTTGCAATATAAAACCTTGTTGAACAAACATTTTCTTAAGGTAACCCTCTAATTTTTTATCCATTGGATCTGAAAAGGCACAGCTATCCTCCACCGGGATAGTGGTACGCTTAGCCAGAGTAGAAACCGCTCCCTCCACCTTAGGGACCGTCTGCCATAAGTCCCGTGTGGTGGCGTCTATTGGAAACATTTTTCTAAATACAGGAGGGGGGGGAAAAGGGTACACCGGGCCTATCCCACTCCTTAGTAATTATCTCTGTAAGCCTCTTAGGTATAGGAAATACGTCAGTACTCGCCGGTACCGCATAGTATCTATCCAGCCTACATAATTTCTCTGGGATTGCAACGGTGTTACAATCATTCAGAGCCGCTAATACCTCCCCTAGCAGTACGCGGAGGTTTTCAAGCTTAAACTTAAAATTAGAAATGTCTGAATCCACTCTATTGGGATCAGAACCGTCACCTGCAGATTGAAGCTCTCCGTCCTCATGTTCTGCATACTGTGACGCAGTATCTGACATGGCCCTATTATTATCAGCGCACTCTGTTCTCACCCCAGAGTGATCACGCTTCCTCTAAGTTCTGGTAATTTAGACAAAACTTCAGTCATAACATTAGCCATGTCCTGTAATGTGATTTGTAATGGCCGCCCTGAAGTACCCGGCGTTACAATATCACGCACCTCCCGAGCGGGAGATGCAGATACTGACACGTGAGGAGAGTTAGTCGGCATAACTTTCCTCACGTTGTTTGGTGAATGATGTTCAATTTGTACAGATTGACTTTTATTTAAAGTAGCATCAATGCAATTAGTACATAAATTTCTATTGGGCTCCACTTTGGCTTTAGCACATATAGCACAGAGATATTCCTCTGAGTCAGACATGTTTAACACACTAGCAATTAAACCAGCAAACTTGGAAATACTTTTCAATTCAATTTACAAATAATATGAAAAACGTACTGTGCCTTTAAGAAGCACAGAAAAAGTTATGACAGTTGAGTAACAATAAACCGGAGAAACTATAAAATTAAATTCTTTCCGGTAAAAACACAATTTTAGCAAAGGATTGCCCCCATTAGCAATGGATAACTAACCCTTAAATAGCAGAAAAAATGTACAGAATATAATGTTTTTTATCACAGTCAAAGCACAATCTCACAGGTCTGCTGTGAGTGATTTACCTCCCTCAAAATAATTTTTGAAGACCCTTGAGATCTGTAGAGACGAACCGGATCATGCAGGGAAGAAAACAGACTTGTGACTGAATTTCTGATGCGTAGCAAAAGCGCCAAATGAAGCCCCTCCCCCTCACACACAACAGTGAGGGAGATCAGTAAACTGTTTTAAATTAAATAAAATGACCGCCAAGTGGAAAAAAACAGTGCCCAAAACAATTTTTCACCCAGTACCTCAGAAAATTAAACGATTTAACATGCCAGCAAAACGTTTAACATCAAATAAATGAATTGTCATAGATAGCCTGCTGCTAGTCGTTCTCACTGCAAGATAGGCTAAAGTTTTATGCATACAGTATTATCCCAGTGAAGTGCCATTCCCCAGAATACTGAAGTGTAAATATACATACATGACAGCCTGATACCAGTTGCTACTACTGCATTTAAGGCTGAACTTACATTATATAGGTATTGGCAGTATTTTCTCAGTCAATTCCATTCCTCAGAAAATAATATGCTGCTACATACCTCTTTGCAGGTGAACCTGCCCGCTGTCCCCTGATCTGAAGTTTACCTCACTCCTCAGATGGCCGAGAACAGCAAAATGATCTTAACTACTCCGGCTAAAATCATACAAAAACTCAGGTAGATTCTTCTTCAAATTCTCCCTGAGAAGGAACAACACACTCCGGTGCTGTTTTAAAATAACAAACTTTTGATTGAAGTTATAAAAACTAAGTATAATCACCACAGTCCTCTCACACATCCTATCTATTAGTTGGGTGCAAGAGAATGACTGGGTGTGACGTAGAGGGGAGGAGCTATATAGCAGCTCTGCTGGGTGATCCTCTTGCACTTCCTGTTGGGGAGGAGCAAATATCCCACAAGTAACGATGACCCGTGGACTGACCACACTTAACAGGAGAAATTTATTTTAAAATCGGATAGATTTTTTGTTAAAGTTGTTGGCTATTCTGTGGAATCTGTAGGCGCTCTACAAATATCTGATAATAAAAATAATACATATTCAATTTCCATATTTATCTTTATATAAAAAAAACATTTTTATTGATCAATATTTAAAAAAATAAATAAAAAAAGACACACAAAAAGAAAATTATTAACCAGTTAAAACACAAACAATAAATCAAACAAAAAACAATGTGTTAGTGCAAAAAGGATATGTCCAAAAAAGTCAATTGGCGATTAAGTACCAACTCCAAATGTGCTTAAGTGATCCCAGGGATTACTTCTCAGTGGAAATGAATGCTGCAGTCAAACTCTAAAGGTTAACCTAAAAAAACAACCAGATCAATGCTCCCAATGGTGAAGTCCTGTGAGAGTTTCACATCAAGCTCTAGTTATAAAAGCAATGGGAGACTCCAGCAGGAGCAGGTAGAAGTGAACACAGATGAATGTCAAAACAATTTACTAAAACAGGTGTTAAAATCACAGGGGTTTACAGAGAACAACCACAGCAACTATTTGGTGAAATAATCATTGGATTTGAGCGTGTGATGTCATGTTGTGGGCGGAGACCAACCTTCTGAACTGCAAACCGTAATCATAGACATTGTTTACAATATACAGTCTGTGTAATATATGGATGTTCTAGCTGTGGTTGTTCTCTGAAAAACCCCTGTGATTTTAACACTTTAAAAAGGACAGTCTAGGCCAAAATAAAATTTCATGATTCAGATAGAGCATGTAATTTTAAACAATTTTCCAATTTACTTTTATCACCAATTTTGCTTTGTTCTCTTGGTATTCTTAGTTGAAAGCTTTACCTAGGAGGTTCATATGCAAATTTCTTGGACCTTGAAGGCCACCTCTTTTCAGAATGCTTTAACAGTTTTTCACCACTAGAGGGTGTTAGTTCACGTATTTCATATAGATAACACTGTGCTCGTGCACGTGAAGTTATCTGGGAGCAGGCACTGATTGGCTAGACTGCAAGTCTGTCAAAAGAACTGAAATAAAGGGGCAGTTTGCAGAGGCTTAGATACAAGATAATCACAGAGGTTAAAAGTATATTATTATAACTGTGTTGGTTATGCAAAACTGGAGAATGGGTAATAAAGGGATTATCTATCTTTTAAAAAAATAAAAATTCTGGTGTAGACTGTCCCTTTAAATAAATTGTTTTACCATTAATCTGAGTTCACTTCTATCTGCTCCTGCTGGAGTCACCCATTCATTTTATATCTAGAGCTTGATGTTAGGCTCTGCAGTATGTGAGTATACAATTTACATGCGAATTAACCCTGTAGTCTCACAGGACTTCACCATTGATCGGTCTTATTTGAGGTTAACCCTTGGAGTTCGACTGCAGCATTAATTTCCCTGGGATCACTTATGCACATTTGGATTTGGGATGTAGTCGCCAATTGACTTTTTGGACATATCCTTTTTGCACGAACACATTGTTTTTGGTTTAAATAAATAGACTTAGCTCAGATAGGTAGAATTACCCCAGTGTATGGATACTCCCATTATCTAGTTATATTTGTCTCTGATTATCTATGTAAATTATAAAACTCATATAGCTTTTAAAAATTGGTTTTAGCTCTGGTTTAAGACTATAATTTGACCCCAAGCAGCAGATGGATCTCTTTACTCACCAAAACGGCCTTTCTACTGTTGGCAGATTCTGAAAAATCTTCATCCTCACTCACTTCCAAGGCCTGTAATGATGTGGGCAAAACAGCTGTTTATGTGTTACACATCCAGTGAGTACAGAAAAACATTAAACAGAAAAAAGAAGCTCACCTTGGGGCTGAGAGGCAAAGGTGACAGGGCACTGATATCTAACACCTTTTCATCTAGCTGACCAAATTCCTAGAGATAACAGTATAGTTACATGACAATTAGTTATTGCAGCTGGTAGGTCTGTGACAACAGAAGAGCAACATAGAAATATTGTATATAATTAAAGGGGGACATGATACTTTAAAAAAAAAAATATTTATTATTCATATATATATATTTATATATTAGAACAGAGCGTTGTGGATATTGGAACAGTAAAAAGGTAACAAGTTTAGGTAAATGTGGAGTTGATCGCTCTGTTTAAATATCGTTCCCAGGTGCCATAACCACCGCTGGGAACCCAACCATAAAGGTAGCATGTTTAGGTAAATGTGGAGTTGATCGCTCTGTTCCAATTCCCCCCCCGCCCATGGCGGGATGTGGTACCTTCTGAATTTGGGACGCTAAACTACCCATTCACTAACTGCTGCTCTTTTACATACATAATAGAAATGTTTTGAGTAATAAGTCCCTTTTTAATGTGACATAAAACTGCCGAGTACAACCACAGAAGCATGGTAACTTTCTCCTGTGCCTGCAGCTCTCTTCTAAGTCATTCTCTTATTTCAACCACTTAAAGGAACACTCAAGTCAAAATTAAACTTTCATTATTCAGATAGAGCATGTAATTTTAAACAGCTTTCCAATTTACTTCCATTAACAAAATGTGCACAGTCTTTTTGTATTTAAACTTTTGGAGTCACCAGCTCCTACTGAGCATGTGCAAGAATTCACAGAATAAATGTGTATGCATTTGTGATTGGCTCATGGCTGTCACATGGTACAGGGGGAGTGGAAACAGACATAACTTTTAAAATTGAAAGAAAAAAAAATCTACTACTAATTTTAAGTTCAGACAAGTGCTATTGCATTGTCTTGTTATCTTGCATTTGTTGATTATGCAGATGTACTGTGTTGACTGGTCCTTTAACAGTGCATATTAGTGAAGTTCTGCATCTTCATACTGGGCGCTGCCACCTTGAAAAGTGAGTATTCATGTAGCCTGTGTGCACTGTGCATATTCACAGATCAGTGATGTTTTCCTGATAAGCCGTATCATGCAATAATACAAAGCAGGGGCTATAAATGTTTGCAGTGGCTGCAATACTCTATTCTATTCCTGAGTTGTTTTTTTACAAATGTTATGCAACTTTTAAACTGTGGTAAAAACGGCAAAAATGTAAATCTTCTGATTTCTATGGTGCAAGCTAATCCAAATTGCAAGGTACAGCTGCCAAAAAGCCAGCAAAGTCACTGACCTGTGAAAGCACACGGCTTCTGTCACAGAAAGCAACAATACGTGTGCACCAAGATGGTGTCGCTCAGTATAAAATGTACAGTTTAACCAACTGCCTTCTGTAATGGGTTAAAATAAGAGAATGGCTTTAAAGAGAGCTGCAGGTACAAAACAATAGTAGCCACGCTACTGTAGTTGTACCCAGCAGTTTAATATCCATTTTAAGATGTAGGTGGCAGCTCATTCTGCCCATAAAAACTGATTGCACCTTTAAAGGGACAGCCTAGTCAAAAATAAATTTTCATGATTCAGACAGAGCATGCAATTTTAAACAACTTCCCAATTTACTTTTATCATCAATTTTGATTATTTCTCTTTGTATTCTTAGTTAAAAGCTAAACCTAGGTAGGCTCATATGCTAATTTCAAAGCCCTTGAAGGCTGCCTCTTATATCAATGCAGTTTGACAGGTTTCAACAAATAGAGGGCTTTAGTTCATGTGTGCAATATAGATAACATTGTGCTCACGCCTGTAGAGTTACCTAGGAGTCAGCAATGATTGGCTAAAATACAAGTCTTTCAAAAGAACTGAAATAAGGGGGCAGTCTGCAGAGGCTTAGATACAAGGTAATCACAGAGGTAAAACATGTATTACTATAACTGTGTTGGTTATGCCAAACTGGGGAATGGGTAATAAAGGGATTATCTATCTTTTTAAGCAATACAAATTCTGGTGTAGACTGTCCCTTTAATAATCAATTTTTTGGGTGTATGACTAGACCTACATTGAATCCTGGTCACTATTTACACAGGAATGTTAAAACAGACACGAATGAGAAATGGAGGAAGCATTTTGTAATAAATAAAATGGCTTGGTCTTGTCATATGAGGATGGCCTCTCACCACCTAAAGATTAACATGTGCAAGGCTGAGCTCCTTCTTATGCCCCCCTCAAGCTCTACACCTACTTCTGACTTCTCTATCCCTGTTGACGGCATCACCATTTCCCCATCGCCCCAAGTCCGCTGCCTCTGAGTCACACTTGACTCAAACTTATCCTTCATCCCCCATATCCAATCGCTTTCTACATCCTGCCGCAACTATCTACGCAATATTTCCAAAATACGCCCTTTTCTGAGCGCTGACACCACAAAGCAAATAATCCACTCCCTTGTTATCTCCCTTGTCATAACAGTATAGTTACATGACAATTAGTTATTGCAGCTGGTAGGTCTGTGACAACAGAAGAGCAACATAGAAATATTGTATATAATTAAAGGGGGACATGATACTTTAAAAAAAAAAATATTTATTATTCATATATATATATATTTATATATTAGAACAGAGCGTTGTGGATATTGGAACAGTAAAAAGGTAACAAGTTTAGGTAAATGTGGAGTTGATCGCTCTGTTTAAATATCGTTCCCAGGTGCCATAACCACCGCTGGGAGCCCAACCATAAAGGTAGCATGTTTAGGTAAATGTGGAGTTGATCGCTCTGTTCCAATTCCCCCCCCGCCCATGGCGGGATGTGGTACCTTCTGAATTTGGGACGCTAAACTACCCATTCACTAACTGCTGCTCTTTTACATACATAATAGAAATGTTTTGAGTAATAAGTCCCTTTTTAATGTGACATAAAACTGCCGAGTACAACCACAGAAGCATGGTAACTTTCTCCTGTGCCTGCAGCTCTCTTCTAAGTCATTCTCTTATTTCAACCACTTAAAGGAACACTCAAGTCAAAATTAAACTTTCATTATTCAGATAGAGCATGTAATTTTAAACAGCTTTCCAATTTACTTCCATTAACAAAATGTGCACAGTCTTTTTGTATTTAAACTTTTGGAGTCACCAGCTCCTACTGAGCATGTGCAAGAATTCACAGAATAAATGTGTATGCATTTGTGATTGGCTCATGGCTGTCACATGGTACAGGGGGAGTGGAAACAGACATAACTTTTAAAATTGAAAGAAAAAAAAATCTACTACTAATTTTAAGTTCAGACAAGTGCTATTGCATTGTCTTGTTATCTTGCATTTGTTGATTATGCAGATGTACTGTGTTGACTGGTCCTTTAACAGTGCATATTAGTGAAGTTCTGCATCTTCATACTGGGCGCTGCCACCTTGAAAAGTGAGTATTCATGTAGCCTGTGTGCACTGTGCATATTCACAGATCAGTGATGTTTTCCTGATAAGCCGTATCATGCAATAATACAAAGCAGGGGCTATAAATGTTTGCAGTGGCTGCAATACTCTATTCTATTCCTGAGTTGTTTTTTTACAAATGTTATGCAACTTTTAAACTGTGGTAAAAACGGCAAAAATGTAAATCTTCTGATTTCTATGGTGCAAGCTAATCCAAATTGCAAGGTACAGCTGCCAAAAAGCCAGCAAAGTCACTGACCTGTGAAAGCACACGGCTTCTGTCACAGAAAGCAACAATACGTGTGCACCAAGATGGTGTCGCTCAGTATAAAATGTACAGTTTAACCAACTGCCTTCTGTAATGGGTTAAAATAAGAGAATGGCTTTAAAGAGAGCTGCAGGTACAAAACAATAGTAGCCACGCTACTGTAGTTGTACCCAGCAGTTTAATATCCATTTTAAGATGTAGGTGGCAGCTCATTCTGCCCATAAAAACTGATTGCACCTTTAAAGGGACAGCCTAGTCAAAAATAAATTTTCATGATTCAGACAGAGCATGCAATTTTAAACAACTTCCCAATTTACTTTTATCATCAATTTTGATTATTTCTCTTTGTATTCTTAGCTAAAAGCTAAACCTAGGTAGGCTCATATGCTAATTTCAAAGCCCTTGAAGGCTGCCTCTTATATCAATGCAGTTTGACAGGTTTCAACAAATAGAGGGCTTTAGTTCATGTGTGCAATATAGATAACATTGTGCTCACGCCTGTAGAGTTACCTAGGAGTCAGCAATGATTGGCTAAAATACAAGTCTTTCAAAAGAACTGAAATAAGGGGGCAGTCTGCAGAGGCTTAGATACAAGGTAATCACAGAGGTAAAACATGTATTACTATAACTGTGTTGGTTATGCCAAACTGGGGAATGGGTAATAAAGGGATTATCTATCTTTTTAAGCAATACAAATTCTGGTGTAGACTGTCCCTTTAATAATCAATTTTTTGGGTGTATGACTAGACCTACATTGAATCCTGGTCACTATTTACACAGGAATGTTAAAACAGACACGAATGAGAAATGGAGGAAGCATTTTGTAATAAATAAAATGGATTGGTCTTGTCATATGAGGATGGCCTCTCACCACCTAAAGATTAACATGTGCAAGGCTGAGCTCCTTCTTATGCCCCCCTCAAGCTCTACACCTACTTCTGACTTCTCTATCCCTGTTGACGGCATCACCATTTCCCCATCGCCCCAAGTCCGCTGCCTCTGAGTCACACTTGACTCAAACTTATCCTTCATCCCCCATATCCAATCGCTTTCTACATCCTGCCGCAACTATCTACGCAATATTTCCAAAATACGCCCTTTTCTGAGCGCTGACACCACAAAGCAAATAATCCACTCCCTTGTTATCTCCCGACTTTACAACTGCAATAACCTACTCGCTGGCCTTCCTCTTTCCCGCCTCTCCCCCCTTCAATCCAAATCTTGCAGTCCTCACCTCCTGTTTCTCAACCTCCTACCCTTTTAGATTGTAAGTTCCCACGGGAATAGGGCCCTCAATCCCTCCTGTATGTGTTTGTAAATTTTGTCCTGCCTCTTACAAGTCTTGTATTGTTTTATTCAAATTAATTGTATCCATGAACAGCGCTGCGGAATATGTTGGCGCTTCATAAATAAAGTATAATAATAATATTCTAATTTACTTTTATCATAAAATTAGCTTTTTTCCCTTGGTATTCTTTGTGGAAAGAGAAACCTAAGTAAGCTCATATGCTTATTTCTAAGCCGCTGAACTACCTCTTATCTCAGTGCATTTTGACAGTTTTCCACAGTTAGACAGTGCTAGATCATGTGTCTCATATAGTTAACATTGTGCTCACTCCCGTGGAGTTATTTAAAAGTCAGCACTGATTGGCTAACATGCAAGTCTGTCAAAAGAACTGAAATAAGGGGGCATTCTGCAGAGGCTTAGAAACCAGGTAATATATGCAAAAAGTGTATTAATATAACAGTGTTGGTTATGCAAAACTGGGGAATGGGTAATAAAGGAATTATCTATCTTTTAAAACAATAGAAATTCTGGAGTAGACTGTCCCTTTAATAATACTTATACCTAAGCTACCTAAAATACTCTTTGCCAAGAATACTTTTGCTGGTCATGAAGATAAACAAGGACAATCCACCTTGAGAGAACACAAAGCTAGAAAGAGTAAGGAGGAATGCGAGTAGGGTTTAAAGCTAAATGATAATGCATAAACGATATCACATTGTGAAGCCTTCTCCTTCCATTGGTAGGTTGAACTAGCTAGCTCCAGAAAATATTTCCTAACCAAAAAGTTATTTATTTAAACTTGCAGCATTTATGCGTTTGAAAGCATAAGAACGTACATTTATTTATTTGCTGGAGTGATGTGTATTATAAGTGCATGAGAAATATTTCAAATCACATGGTGATACTACTCATTCCATTGGTGGATTGAACTAGTCAGCTCCAGAAAGAAAATGCTTCCTAACAGAAATTACCATTAAAAAAGGTGTTTATTTCAACTTAAAGGGAAACTTTTTCTTTCATGATTCAAGTAGACTCTAGAGAATACAATTTTAAACAACATTCAACTTTACTTCTATTATCTAATTTGCTTAATTTTTTTTTAAGATATCCTTTGTTTAAGAAATAGCAATGCACTTGGGTGAGCCAATCGCATGAGGCATATATGTGCAGCTACCACTCAGCAGCTTCCTAGCCTATCAAGATATGCTTTTCGGCAAAGGATAATAAGAGCATGAAGCATGTTTTGTTCATTAAATCAGTTCCTAATTTATGCATAGTATGCATCAGCAGCTAAATACAAGTGCCTAAATACAAAATACATAAACAACAAAGATATAATGATCTGCAAAATATTGTGCTAATAAACTACTTATTTAACCTGGTGAACATGTTTATCTAATCCCCATGACTGTGGCCAATTAGGGCTATGTGTAAATGAGTTTGTGCACTGGTCTAAGCAATCAATGTTTAAAATGTACCTGGGTATCCGATTGGCTTCTGCATTTTGCGTTATACTTAGATTGCAGAATTTCACTTCTACACCTGCTATGGGGTGTGGCACAAAGTTTATAACAAAATCAAGCTATTTTGTATCGAAATTATGAATGAATGTATATTGTAAATTATTTAATTAATTCATTAATTTATGGGGAATTAAGATTTTGAATTGTTACTCCCCTTAAGTAGTCTTATCAAAGTGAATGTGAAAAATACGTAATGTACTGCTATACTCATAAATCCATCAGAACAGACAATTGAAATATGCAGTGGGTATTACTAAATGAAACAAATCAAATAGAATCACAAAGATAGATTTATAGATAATATCAAGATAGTTGATAGTCAATAAATCTCTGCCATGTCAGAGCTACAAATAAAATCTCAAAATGTGTAGGATTTAAAAGTGCAGTAAGACTAAAGACCAAAATGAAACGTTATTGGCTAGTTGTACGATTCAGCACCAATAAGATATGATATGTTAGTGATTTGTGGTCTTAAAGGGACATGAAACATTTTGACATTGTAATATAAAAAATGTTTGTGTAGTAAAACATTGTTATATACTTTCATTATTTATTTTGTCCACATTTTCTATAACTGTTCCTATAAAGCAATTGGTAATGTTTACATTATATTACATGCAGATGATAGAAGGATTTACTTTAATGTCCTTAATAATAATAATAATAATAATAATAATAAATACAAATCTAGCGTAACCTTCACTCAGCAACAATTAATCCATATTATTCCAATGTACACAGATACTACCTATCCTTAGTGTAAAAAGAAAGACCCCAAGTAAGTATTACAATATATTCCTTCTCAGACAAGCAATTCACATTATATGCATTTGTACTCACCAAGACATTCCCTCTTCTCTTAGCAGATTCTGAAAATTCTTTGACATCTTCTAAAACTTTAGCTTCCTGCATTGAGAAGTAGAAAACGGTTTATTATGAGCTGAGAAAGATACGCGAGTTAGACAAAATGTTCAGCTAACAAACTTGAGCTCCAGCCTTAGAATACGTGAATAATACCAAGTATGAGATCCAACCTTATTATTATCATCCAATTTTCTTAGTTCTCTTGGCATCTTTTGTTGAAAAGCAGGGATGTAAGCTCATGAGCTTGCATGTACTGTATCTGAAGCACCATGTGGCAGCAGTTTTACAAGAGCACTAGATGGCAGCACTATTTTATGCCATGTAGTGCTCCAGCCACCTACCTAGGTATCTCTTCAACAAAGGATAACATGGGACCAAGGCAAATTTCATAATAGACATAAAAAGGAAACTTTTTTTTTTTTATTGAATGCTCTGTCTGAATCACAAAAGAAAATGTTTGAGTTTCATATCCCTTTAACTGAAGCACAGGGCTAGCGAGTCTCTACATGTAGTGCAGGGTCAGAACTACTGACTTACAGCAAACTCATGATATAGCATCAGAAGTAGTGCGCCGGCACAAGGTTTGTCCTCAGGAATAGCAGCTCAGATACCTTCAAAATGTATCCTGCAAACTTCCACATTCATGACCATCAAGATCAATGCACTCTCCTTATACAAACGTATGTACACTTTAGACATAGAGAAGTGAGAACCTGCCCTCTCTTCATTAGCTGTAAGACAGCATTGTATAGGAAGAGCATACCTTGGGGCTAAGAGGTCTTGGCGATAAGGCACTGATGTCCAACACCTTTTCATCTGACCGACCAATGGACTTCAAATCCTAAAGAAAACAGTACAATTACATGATAATGAACCTCACATTGTAGTTGTAGAAAAGTAGTAGTTGTGTGAAAAAAAAAAAAAAAAAAAAAAAAGTGTAATTAGTGTTAATATTTTTGAGAACTCATTTCTTTACAGTGCAAATGTTGGCTCCACTTGGTATAAATTCTGGGTTTATAACCAGATCCATCGTCATTCTGATATAATCTAGATAATATGTATTTAAATCTAAATAAGTAACTCCTGAAGAAATTCAATTAATATTATCATTTATTTGTATAGCGCCGCACTGTAAATACTAACAAATACTTACAAAGAGGCATCTTATAAGTGACCCTAACCATGAAGATGTGAAAAACAGGCAAGTGTTGGTGCACACTTCCAGCCATCAGGACAAATTACTTAGGGCTAGATTACAATTGGAGAGCTAATTTATCGCATACCCGCAAATGGGCAAATGTGCCCGTTTGCGGACGCGGGATAAGTAATCAGCCAATACAAGTGACAGTGGCGGTTTTGGGGGTTAAACACATCACTGAAAATTGCCTTTACATTGCGGCCTATGGGAACTGTGTGTTCCCAGAAAATATGTACTGTACATGCTTATATAAAAATATACTTATGTGGTAGCCTGTGTATATACTCATATTAAACACATAAAAATATATGTATATAAGCATATACATATATATTTACAATTTGCTGCCATCGCTGCATGGCTTACCCCCTTCGTTGCGCTTTGGTTCTGTGCCGTGTATGACGGCATCAGAACGAGGCTCCCATTGGAGCCTATGGAAGCGTGCTCTCGTGATTACTGTCAACTTGTAATACCAGCGCACGTTAGAATGTGCTGGTATTACTCAGTGGAGCGCAAATATCGCTTTCCAGAAACATTTTTAAAATAAAGTATTACACTCAAATACATATTAAATGTAAAATATAAGTTTATTATTAAAATAAAATATATAAAAAGTATTTTAAAGGGATATGGTATATGACAAGGTGTTCGACTGGGAAGTGCTCAAGGTGTGTATCTATATTTGTATCTGTGTATGAATATATATATATATATATATATATATATATATATATATATATATATATATATATATATATATATATATATATATATATATGTGTGTATGTATGTGCACACATACACACCTTTAAAGGGTCATTTCAGTCAAAATTTAAAATGCACATAGATGAATTACATCTTTGAATAGAAACATAATTTACATGAATTGGCAAAAATGCTTCTATTAAAAGCATAGTTAGATATTCTCAGTGCAACAGCATTTTAAATGATGCAGCTTCTCAGAGCGCCAGTGGGGCTTGTATCATGCCAGCAAATTAACAAATTGAGTCATTGTCAGATGGTACAGGCACCTTAGGCTCTCTGATCAAGTGTTGTATTTAAAATGCTGGTGCACTGTACATACTTAAATACACTTTTAAAACAGTTATAACTTTTATTAGAAGCATTTTTGCTAATACATGTAAATTACAAAAATGCTTCTACTCAAAACTGAAATGATATGTGGATTACAATTTTGGCTGGATTGTCCCTTTAAGTCCTTCCAAGTCAAACACCTCACACCTTGTCATTGTTCTTAATGAAGAAGAAAATGTTATTTTGAATTATTAAAGTAAATCATACAAAAAGCAGTAAGAATAAAAGTAAGGGTACTGCTATCCATGGTTAAAACAAGATGGGAATCAAATAGAAAATTTACAGTATACTATTATTGCATATCATCTAATTTTAGACAATATCTGTCTAGTAACTTTAATCAATTATTTGTGCCTTACTCTCAAGCTTTGTCTGAATATCCCTTTGCCATTTAAGCCATAACATTGTCTTTGCAATATAAGTGCTCTTAACTTTCCTAGTTTACAGGGTTTTTTTTTTTACTACTTTATAACAGAGGTGCAAGCAGTTCCACAATGATTTCAATTTCAGCTTCCATTGCCACGTGCATAGCAGAGACAAATCTATAAAACGCAGGATTATATCCTAAATATTTATCACTATGCCTTCCGTGTGGGAAGCGTACTTCTATCTGCTATAAGACAGCTGATCAGTTAAGGGAGGGGCAGATGGAATAAAAAATTGGGTGTGAAATATAAATGTTAGGTTTCTTTCAGAGTTGAAGAAACCTGCAGCCATCTTGAAGAGCTGCCCATTTGGAAGTCTTTTTCAATCATTTTAAAAGGGGGAATAACACTTGCATGGAGTTTAATTTTTTTTCTACAAACCTATTAAAATAAAAAGTGTATTTTGGGGTTAGCCAGGCCTAGAAAACTCTTTACTGTCCATTAATAGAGTGTATCTGACTTAAGTGGTTTGATTATGCTGACCATGGTTCATGGTTTTACCCAATTCTGGTTAAACAATAGACTTATGTCTGCTTGTAGAAGAGTCCCATTAAACTAGGTGCAGTGAACTCTGAAAGGTTCTAGATTGTAAGTTCCCACGGGAATAGGGCCCTCAATTCCCCTTGTATTTGTCTGTAAAATGTTGTCTTATATTGTATTGTTTCACCGTTGTACTTATATCTTTGTACCCATGGACAGCGCTGCGGAATCTTTTGGCGCATTATAAATAAAGAATAATAATAATAAAAATAAAAGATGTATGAGATGACAGCCCAGATCAGATGCATATGATGTAGCATGAAAGAGAATGTATCTCCATACTCACCAAGATAGCCTCTTTGTTATCTGCCAAATGCTTGGCATCCTCACTCACTTCAGAGTCCTGTAATGAGATGGGCCAAACAGCTGGTTATACACAGAGTGCAGCATGCCAAGAAAAAAAAAAATATTAAAAAGGGACAGTCAAGTCAAAATGAAACTTTCATGAGTCAGATAGGGCATGCAATTCTAAACAACTTTCCAATTTACTTCTATTATTTAATTTGCTTCCTTCTCTTATTATGCTTTGCTGAAAGGTTTATCTAAGAAAGCCCAGGCGCAGCAAAGAACCTAGGTTCTATCTGCTGATTAGTTGCTGTATGTATGTACATACACAGATTGTCATTGGCTCACCCATGTGTTCAGTTAGAAACCAGTAGTGCATTGCTGCTACTTCCACAAATTATACCAAGAGAATGAAGCAAATTTGATAATAGAAGTAAACTGGAAAGTTGTTTAAAATTTTATGTTCTACCTAAATCATGAAAGAAAAGTGTTAGGGTTTCATGTCCCTTTAAGTAACTACAGGCATGGACAGAATGCAACCTCATTACTTGCAACATAGTGAGTACAAGGACAAACCTCAAAATGAGCGCCTTTTAGGGAACACAGGCTTATGCATCAGGCATGGAAGAATGTAGACAGCTCAAGGTAAAGATTTCCTGTCTGGTGACCAAAGGTGTGACCCTACATCTAGCTACTTATAGCTAAGAAAGACCTCCGAAATAGCAATGAATAAATAGCATCATCAGGTACAGCCTTCATTTTAACCCTAACCTCAAGACACTGTCCATTCCAATTCCCTTCCGTCTAAACCCAGTTCCCCCAACACATTTACCATTGGTGGCTGTTTCAACCCAAGTATAATTAACACTAACAATGTCCTCCACTGACTGCAGTTACCTCAAAAGGCTGTTTTGATTCCATACCATTACCTTCCTAATAGCAACCAACCCACTGCTCTTAACACCCCTAAACTAGATGGCTCACTCTGCCAACACCCCCAGTATGACATCCTCTAGAAAAAGTTTTTTGTGTGGGTATTGCAACAGACTACACACAAAAGCAACTAGATTATCATACTAATACTATTGTCTATCAGCTGTCATGTAAATTTATAACCATAATTTTTTACTTTGGTCTATTACAAAGCGACTGTTGGCAGGAACTTATGGATTCTAAACGATCTGGCCCTAAATGTGGGATCTCTCCTTATATACTTCAATAATATCAGAAAATTTGGTCAGATAGGGGAAATATTACTTCATATTTATATCTAGATTTGTTTATGTTTTGAAAAAGTAAATATAAACGATCACTTTCTGTTGGTAGGCCAAAATGTTTCTTGTTCTGAAACTGTATACTTTATTTATTACCCGTGTTATTTTGTTAAAAAAACAGAATTTATGCTTACCTGATAAATTACTTTCTCTTACGGTGTATTCAGTCCACGGATTCATCCTTACTTGTGGGATATTCCCAATCCCTACAGGAAGTGGCAAAGAGAGCACACAGCAAAGCTGTCCACATAGCTCCCCTCAGGCTCCACCCCCCAGTCATTCGAACGACGGTAAGGAGAAAAAGGAGAACCATAGGGTGCAGTGGTGACTGTAGTTATTATAAATTAAATTTGAACCGGACTTAAATGTCAGGGCGGGCCGTGGACTGAATACACCGTAAAATGAAGTAATTTATCAGGTAAGCATAAATTCTGTTTTCTCTTACTTGGTGTATTCAGTCCACGGATTCATCCTTACTTGTGGGATACCAATACCAAAGCAATAGGACACGGATGAAGGGAGGGAACAAGTCAGGTAACCTAAACGGAAGGCACCACTGCTTGCAAAACCTTTCTCCCAAAAATAGCCTCCGAAAAAGCAAAAGTATCGAATTTGTAAAATTTGGCAAATGTATGCAGTGAGACCAAGTCGCTGCCTTACAAATCTGTTCAAAAGAAGCCTCATTCTTGAAAGCCCATGTGGAAGCCACAGCTCTAGTGGAATGAGCTGTAATTCGTTCAGGAGGCTGCTGTCCCGCAGTCTCATAAGCCAAACGGATGATGCTTTTCAGCCAAAAGGAAAGAGAGGTAGCAGACGCTTTCCTACCTCTCCTCTTACCAGAATAGACAACAAACAAGGATGATGTTTGTCTGAAATCTTTAGTTGCTTTTAAATAGAATTTTAAAGCACGAACCACGTCAAGATTGTGTAAAAGTCGGTCCTTCTTAGAAACTGGATTAGGACACAGAGAAGGAACAATGATTTCCTGGTTAATATTCTTATTAGAAACCACTTTTGGAAGGAAACCAGGTTAGGTGCGCAAAACAACCTTATCTGCATGGAAGCCAGATAGGGTTAATTACACTGCAAAGCAGACAATTCAGAAACTCTTCTAGCAGAAGAAATGGCTACTAAAAACAAAACTTTCCAAGATAAAAACTTAATATCTATGGAATGCAAAGGTTCAAACAGAACCCCTTGAAGAACTGAAAGAACTAAATTTAGACTCCAAGGAGGAGCCACAGGCTTGTAAACAGGCTTGATTCTGACTAGGGCCTGTGCAAACACCTGAACATCTGGTACAGCAGCCAGACGCTTATGTAACAGAATAGACAGAGCAGATATCTGTCCCTTTAAGGAACTAGTTGACAGACCCTTCTCCAATCCTTCTTGGAGAAAAGACCATATCCTTGGAATCCTAATCTTACTCCACGAGTAACCCTTGAATTCACACCAACAAAGATATTTCCGCCATATCTTATGGTAAATTTTCCTGGTGACAGGCTTTCTGGCCTGTATCAGAGTGTTTATAACTGATTCAGAGAAACTAGATTTGGATGCTTGAATTAGAAGATCCTGCCTCGATGGCAGTTTCCATGGTGGGACCGATGACATGTCCACTAGGTCTGCATACCAAGTCCTGCGTGGCCACGCAGGCGCTATCAGAATTACCGAAGCCTTCTCCTGTTTGATTCTGGCTACTAGCCGAAGGAGAAGAGGAAACGGTGGAAAGACATAAGCTAGACTGAACGACCAAGGCGCTATTAAAGCATCCATCAATGCCGCCTTGGGATCCCCGGATCTGGATCCGTAAAGGGGAAGTTTGGTGTTCTGACGGGACACCATCAGATCCAATTCTGGAATGCCCCATAGCTGAGTTAGCTGAGCAAAAACCTCCGGGTGGAGTTCCCACTCCTCCGGATGGAAAGTCTGACGACTTAGAAAATCCGCCTCCCAGTTGTCTACCCCTGGGATGTGAATTGCAGAAAGATGGCAGGAATGATCCTCCGCCCATTTGATGATCTTGGATACTTCCTTCATCGCTAGGGAACTTTTTGTTCCTCCCTGATTGATGTACGCTACAGTCGTGATGTTGTCCGACTGAAATCTGATGAATTTGGCCTCCGCTAGTTGAGGCCACACCTGGAGCGTATTGAATATCGCTCTCAACTCCAAAATGTTTATCGGAAGAAGAGATTCTTCCCGAGACCATAGTCCCTGAGCCTTCAGGGAGTTCCAGACCGCACCCCAGCCTAACAGACTGGCCTCGGTCGTGACAATGATCCACTCCGGTCTGCGGAAACTCATTCCCTGAGACAGGTGATCTTGAGACAACCACCAGAGAAGAGAGTCTCTGGTTTTCTGGTCCATTTGTACTTGAAGAGACAAATCTGCGTAATCTCCATTCCACTGTTTGAGCATGCACAGCTGCAGTGGTCTGAGATGAATTCGGGCAAAAGGGACTACGTCCATTGCTGCAACCATTAAACCAATTACTTCCATGCACTGAGCCACGGAAGGCCGAGGAATGGAATGAAGAACTCGGCAAGTATTCAGCAGTCTTGACTTCCTGACCTCTGTCAGAAAGATTTTCATTTCTATTGAGTCTATTAGTGTTCCCAGGAAAGGAACCCTTGTGAGCGGGGACAGAGAACTCTTTTCTACGTTCACCTTCCACCCGTGAGACCTTAGAAAGGCCAGAACGATGTCCGTATGAGCCTTGGCTCTGTGAAAGGATGACGCCTGTATTAATATGTCGTCTAGGTAAGGTACTACTGCAGTGCCCCGCGGTCTTAGTACCGCTAGAAGGGACCCTAGCTGTTTGCCCAGGAAGGCGAACCTTAGGAACTGATGGTGATCTTTGTGGATAGGAATATGTAGATACGCATCCTTTATATCCACGGTAGTGATATATTGACCCTCCTGGGTCATCGGCAAGATTGTCCGAATGGTTTCCATCTTTGAGGAATTTGTTTAGAATTTTTAAATCCAGGATTGGCCTGAAAATTCCCTCCTTTTTGGGAACTACAAACAGGTTTGAGTAAAAGCCCAGACCTTGTTCTACAACTGGAACTGGGTGTATCACTCCCATATTTAGCAGATCTTCTACACAGCGTAAGAACTCCTGTTTCTTTATTTGGTCTGAAGACGAATAAGAAATGTGGAACCTTCCCCTTGGGGGAGAATCCTTGAATTCTAGAAGGTACCCCTGAGCAACTATTTCTAATGCCCAGGGATCAGGAACATCTCTTGCCCAAGCCTGAGCGAAGAGAGAAAGTCTGCCCCCTACTCGATCCGATCCAGGATCGGGAGCTACCCCTTCATGCTGTCCTGGTAGCAGGAGCAGGCTTCTTGGCCTTTTTGCCCTTATTCCAGCCCTGCAGGGGTTTCCAAGTTGCTTTGGGCTGGGAAGCTTTATCTTGCTTTGCGGCAGCAGAGGTTGTGGCAGGTCCGCTCCTGAAGTTCCGAAAGGAGCAAAAATTAGCCTTGTTTTTGGCCTTAAACGGCCTATCTTGTGGCAGGGCATGGCCCTTGCCCCCAGCGATATCTGAAATAATTTCTTTCGGCTCTGGGCCAAATAGGGCTTTCCCCTTGAAGGGAATATTTAACAGTTTCATTTTGGACGACACATCAACCGACCACGATTTGAGCCAAAGCGCTCTTCGCACCATGATGGCAAAATCTGATTTTTTCGCTGCTAGCTTAGCTAATTGGAGAGCGGCATCAGTGATAAAAGAATTAGCCAGCTTTAGAGCATGAATTCTATCCATGACCTCATCATATGAAGTCTCCCTCTGGAGCGACTCCTCCAGGGCCTCGAACCAAAAAGCCGCTGCAGTAGTTACCGGAATAATGCAGGCAACTGGTTGAAGAAGAAAAACTTGCTGAACAAAATTTTTCTTCAGCAAACCTTCCAATTTTTTATCCATAGGATCTTTGAAAGCACAACTGTCCTCTATTGGTATAGATGTACGCTTAGCAAGTGTTGAAACAGCCCCTCTACCTTGGGGACCGTCTGCCATGCGTCCCGCCTGGGGTCATTTATAGGGAACAGTTTCTTAAAGATAGGTGGGGGAACAAAGGGTACACCTGGTCTCTCCCACTCCTTAGTCACAATATCCGCCACCCTCTTTGGGATCGGAAATGGCTCAGTGTATACAGGGACCTCTAAAAACCTGTCCATTTAACACAATTTTTCAGGGACCACCATGGGGTCACAATCATCCAGCGTAGCTAAAACCTCCTTGAGCAGGACGCGGAGGTGTTCCAGATTAAATTTAAACGCTAAGGAATCTGACTCTGCCTGCTAAGAAACTTTTCCTGTGTCAGAAATTCCTCCCTCAGACAGACCGTCCCTCACTGCTACTTCTGAGTTTTGTGAGGGTACTACAGATAAATTATCCAAAGCTTCAGATTGCTCATCCTCTGTATTTAAAACTGAGCTATCGCGCTTTTTTGGAAAAATAGGCAGTTTGGATAAAAATGCTGCAAGGGAATTATCCATTACTGCTGCTAATTGTTGTAAAGTAATAGGGGCCAATGCGCTAGAGGTACTAGGCAACGCTTGCGCGGGCGTAACTGATGTCGACACATGGGTAGAGGAAGGAGGACTATCCTCATTACCTTCCGTCAAAGAATCATCTTGGGCTACATTTTTAAGTGTCAATGCATTGTCATTAAAATGTTTAGATACCTTAGCACACTTTAAACACAAATGCAATGGGGGTACCGCCATGGCTTTTAAACACATAGAACAAGGTCTATCAGCAGGCTCAGACATGTTAGATAGACTTAGATAGCACTCAAATAGAGAAAAATACACTTTTTGAAAAAACGTTACTGTGACTTTAAATAATAAAAAGCATACACTTTACCAAATCGCCAAAAAACATCCGATCTTTATGAAATTTACACCATATGATCCTAATGCTTTGAAAAGATTGCACACCAAGTTTCAAGCCAATTAACCCCTTATTGCCCAAACCGGAGCAAATTGAAGCTGGCCACCAGTTTAACACACTACCTTCCTTGGGGATTAGTTGTGGAACAAAAATAAGCCTCCCTGTAGTCCTCCTGCAGTCTCTGGACTCTACATGTGAAGCTGCATGAAGCTATCTTGTAAAAGAACTGCGCAAGTGAGGCGCGAAAATTAGGCCCTCTCCCTCCTCACTCCGGAGTTGTGAGGCCTTCCGAAGCCAAAATATGTGTCTAAAATTATGCCAGGCGTATAAAACTCCTAAAAAGTGTTCCAAACATGATAAACACTTGTGCAAACATCAGATTATATTAAAAAATAATCGATTTTACCCATAACAGTGTCCACCAGTGATTTAAGCCCTGTAAACTAAGCCATCCTTCTATACTGAGTCTCAGAAAATGGATTACCTTTCCACATGGGGATTTCTATCAGTCTTCTAGCATTACCAGGTCATGTTAGAAAAAAATGACTGAGCATACCTTAAGCAGTTAAGCCTGCAAACTGTTCCCCCCAACTGAAGTTCTCTGGTATTCAACAGTCCTGCGTGGGAACAGCAATGGATTTTAGTTACTGGTGCTAAAATCATATTCCTCTCAGCAGAAATCTTCATCACTGTTCTGCCTCAGAGTAAATAGTACAAACCGGCACTATTTTAAAATAACAAACTCTTGATTGAAGAAATAAAACTACAAATCTAACACCACATACTCTTTACCACCCCCGTGGAGATGCTACTTGTTAGAGCGGCAAAGAGAATGACTGGGGGGGCGGAGCCTGAGGGGAGCTATGTGGACAGCTTTGCTGTGTGCTCTCTTTGCCACTTCCTGTAGGGATTGGGAATATCCCACAAGTAAGGATGAATCCGTGGACTGAATACACCAAGTAAGAGAAATAAAATAATAATGGTTCAGGTCTATAAACCATGACATGCCCAATTCTGGCAGTCAAACATAGCTTATTTTGAAGCTAATGTACTGCTGGAGTATTTGTTTGTTAATTGTATTCAGCTTTAATCCAGTGAACCACAGGGAAATATGCGCGGATTTATTTCAAATACTTATAGTGAAAACCCTTGAGTTGCTAAACGATAGCTTTAGAAGGATGATAATACCTTACTTGACACTTTACGTTGTATGAGGATTATGCAAAAACTTAAAGGATTCTGAAAGATGAAGATAATAATATCATAATATATTAAAAAGGTACACTGTATAGTATTTTATTTTTTCCTTAAAAGGCACCGAAACAGAAATTTTAAAAAAATATTTGTATTTCATCAGCGGTTGCACAGCCTGCTAGGAGGCTACTGATCATGTATAGTGGCTATGTTCCTAGAGGCAGGTAGGGCAAACATAAGGATTAGCAGACCTGCTCCACTGACGGTAATGTAAACAATAAATCACAAATCTTATAGGATAGCTAAACACATTGGGATAGATTACAAGTGGAGCACTAATTTATTGCGTGCCCGTAAATGGGCAAATTTGCCCGTTTATGGGCACGCAATAAATAACCAGCCATTACAAGTGACTGGTTATTGCTACCGCGAGTTTGCGGTAGCAATTAGCAGTCATAAAATTAACCAGAGATCAGATCTCTGGTTAATTTTATAAATGTCCCCCAATTGGCCCCAAAATACAGTGGTGTGTAGTTTATTAAAAAATAAATAAGTTGAGCGCAAATAACGATTTTGCGGAAGCGATAGTTTGCCCTCAACTTGTAATCTAGCCCATTGTGGGGTATATTTATTAAGCTGCATTCGCGGCTTTTTAGACTTTGCAACGTAAATTTAAGAAGCAGGTTTTGCTTCTTATAGTCTTCCCCACCTTAGCGGTAGCGGAGATAAAATCAGCTATTTTTGCACTAGCATTTTATATAAACCAATATTAATCTCTAGTGATCTATTCACACTATTTATTGTATTAGTACTGACAAAAATAAATGTATTTTAGGATTGCTGTAATTTTTAAAACATTTTTTTTTAAGCTGGCATTTCTGCCTAGGTCTTATTTACTGGCGTTTAAATTGGACGTTATAGCACAAATGAGTAGTAGCAAGTCTGAGGTGCAACTTCCAGACAACTAACTCTGTATAAAGTGCAGCCTCATAAACTCATGGTTAGGTGTAATCTGAAGACTAGCTACTCACATTGTGTAATAAGTGAAGCCTCCTTGCTAAATTACTCAGATAAAGGCAGATGCAACCTCAATCTCATAATGAGCAAAATAGCAGGCTCAGAGGTAGCAACTTCATTAAGCAAAAGGTGCAGTCTTGACAAGCAAGTCATAGCAAGGCATACGATGAAACCTCATAACTAGTAATGTAAAGGAAATATAAAGGTTCAGACTTGGGACTTGTAATAAAGTTAGCATGATGTGAACCTCATAGTTAGCTATTCATACTAAGAATAAATATTGTTGTCAAGATTAGTGATCATGGTATGTAATATCAGGATTAGAACATGATACAGTTTACATGACATAGTAAAAACTAGTAACAGTAACTTAGAAGTACAACTCAACATGCAGCTTCAATATTAGTGACATAGCCCAAGGTCTCGTGGTTTATAGAAAGCATGAGGTCCTGAGGACTTGTATTGGAAGGTATGAGGGCAGCCCCAGGATTAAAATCTCACCACTAGCACTTAGAATCAGTACCTCATAGTGAAGCATACATAACATAAGGTGCAGCCTCAAAACAAAGAAGTAGTATTCTCCCCAAGACATATTTAGAGCCAGACTATGAGTGGAGCGCTATTTAATGCTCCCGCTCAAGCGTTAATTGCTCTAGAAGTAAACTAACCCGACGATCGCAAAAACCCAAAGTTAGAATACTGCGTGTGCTTCACGTATTTCCCCTTTGAAGTCAATGGAAAAAACCTACCACCCTACTCGCGTGCAAACCAGATCGCATATTCTCATGTGCACTAACCCAAAAAATGAAAACATGAATATTTCACATTCCAATGTCCTTCACAGAGAATAATATATTTTATTCCACTTGGGTTTCATGCTCCTTTAAGCTGATTTTTTTTTCTTTTTTTAACACAAATTATCATTAATTTAGTTTAAGTAAGATTTAAAAATAACAGAAAATGTTATAATATTGCAAAGTATTACACTGTTCCCACCCGGCTACTTCATAATTCTGCAAGCCTGGCATTGATTTGTGCAGAGAACACTGCAATTCAAAGAAAAAATACATACATACATATTATATTATATTAATATATATATATATATATATATATATATATATATATATATATATATATATATATATATATTTATTTTTATATACAATTGGAAATTTAACAACCAAATATAAGTAATTTCTATATCTTGGCACATACCCTGAGTAATACAGTACTTACCCGTGAGACCCCCTCTCCAGAGGGGCGTGGAGAGAATTATCCAGTCCCCTCATTTACCATAAAATCTTGTAGTAGGACACCACCCCTTCCTCCTCCTAGAAATGTCCAGCCAATAACAGATGAACCAAGCATGGGAAGGGAGCCTGGTAAGTATTACACAGGGTATGGGACAAGATATAGAAATTACTTATATTTGCTTGTTAAATTTCCAATTATCTTGGCCCCCCTGGTAATACCAGTGAGAGAATACAAGGCAGATATAAGAAAGGGTGGGAAATAACTTCATAATAAAAGGATATACTGCAAAAAAAACCAAAAAAACTTTAAAATGTTTATTCGATTACAACAGAAGATAATATTTTACGGCCCAATTTGGCAGCAGCAGACTGACTAACATCTAATTTATAATGAGAGATGAAAGCGTTATAAGATTTCCAAACTGTGGCTTGACAGATTTCTTCAGGAGAAGCATCAGCTTGAAGGTTGATACAGCCCTAGTGGAATGAGCCTTAGGCCCTTTAGGTACCTGTTCCCTTTTTTGTTTATAGGCTCTGTTAATAGCCTGCACAATCCAGCGAGAAATTGTTGATCTTGATGGAGCTTGACCCGGAAGAGGGCCTTTGGGAACAACAAATAATCGTTTTGTCTTAAAAATATCTTGAGTCCTTTTGACATAAATATGGAGACATGGGACCACATCTAAACGCTATAATGGTTTGGTTTGAGAGTCTGAGTTTTTCGGGCAAAATGAAGGAATAATAATATCCTGGTGTTTATGAAAGTCGGATACCACTTTAGGAAGTAATTCAGGAATAGTAAGAAGAACCACTTTGTTCTGATGAAAAACAATGTTTGTTTCTTTTACTGACAGAGCTTGGAGTTCTAACACTTGCCGAGCTGATGTAATAGCCACCAGAAAAATGGTTTCCAAGGTGAGAAACCATAAAGAAACTTCCCGTAAAGGTTCAAATGGAGCTTCCAAAAGAGTCCAAAACTAAAAGGCAGGTCCCAGGATGGAATTCGTGTTTTTAACAGAGAGACAGATATGGGCCAAAGCTTGAAAAAAAATTGGATTTTTAACGCATCCTGAGCCCACCTTATCCCGGATATGGCAGAAATTGCAGAAATGTGAACTTTAAGGGTTCTAGCACGAAGACCCTGAAGAAAACCATTGTGTAGAAAATCAAAGTAGATGAAATACTTTGATAGTTGCAGTGGAAATATAGTGTGTAATAATCCATAATGAGAAAATGTCCCATATGCGATAGTATGCCTTAGAAGTAATTCCCTTTCGGGATTGTAGAGGTGTCTGAATAACGGGCGCTGAAACATTTATTTGTTGCAGTCTGGAGATCTCAGCATCCAGCTTCAATTGTTGTGGATGTGGATGAATTACTGGTCCCTGGTTCAGCATGTCCCAGATGACTGGAAGATGCCATGGAGGTTGAATCGCCAGTTTGTGTACCAGAGGAAACCAAAGTGTGAGGCCAGAAGGGAAGGATGACAATGCAAGTTGCTGTCGCCAAAAAAATCCTCTTCAATAGTCTCGGAATGAGAGGGATTGGAGGAAACATATATGAGATGGTACGACCATTTGTGAAGAAAGGCATCTACTCCCATGGAAAGAAGTGTTGAGTAACGACTGAAAAACCTTGGAACTTGATGATTCAAGGCAAAGGCCATGAGATCTATTTCCGTAAGTCCCCAGAAACTGACTATCCTCTGAAACAGCCACCTGTTTAGTTGCTCTTCCGTTGGGTGAATTTGACTTCTGCTCAAGTAATCTGCCTGAATATTCTCTGATCCTGGAACATGGATCGCAGAGAGGAACTGAATGTGGTGTTGAGCCCACTTGAAGATTGGAGACACCTCCCTTAAGGCACCTAAACTCCTTGAAATTGTAGGTATGCTGCAGCTATCCGGTTGTCTGTGAGGATTTTCACCGCCTTTCCTATCAGTAGTTGCTGAAAGGCACGAAGAGCCAAGAAGACTGCCCTGATCTCCAGTATGTTTGATGAAAGAGACTGTTTCGCCCCATGTTCCTTGAGCGAACATGCCTTGGCAATGTGCTCCCCATCTGGTCTTGCAGGCATCCGTCTGTACAAGGATCCAGTCCGGCTCTTGAAGAGGAAGTCCCTTTGATAGGTTCTTGATCTTTAACCACCAAAGGATGGATATTTTCAGACTTGCAGGTATTCTGATGTGCTGGGATAGGAGTTTGCCTCTTTCGAATTTTTTTAAAAGTGTATCTGAAATGGGTGAATTCTCCACCTTGCCCATCTCAACATGTAAATTACTGAGGACATATGCCCCAGAACTTTCATCCAATGATGAGCTGTAAAATATTTGACATGACGAAAGAGCTTAAAATATTTCAGAAGAAATTTGATGCAAGCACCTTGAAGAGAAACAACCTCCTTTTGAGTGTTGAACTGTGCTCCTAGGAACACTAGATCCTGACAGGGTTGAAGCTGGCTCTTCTGGAAATTTAGCTTCCAGCCGTGATCTTGAAGAAACTTTAGTAGGATGGCTCTGTAAACATAGGCCGTTGAGGTGAATTTGCTAGGAGAAGAATATTGTCTAGATAATGGATGACGAATAATCCTCTGATGCAGAGTTCTGCTATGAGAGGCACTAAAACCTTTGTAAAGACCCTTGGAGAAGTAGAGACTCCGAAGGGAAGAGCTGAAAATTGAAAATGGTGGTCTCCGACTGTGAAACAAAGAAACTTTCTGTGCACTTCTGCAATGGGAATGTGGAAGTATGCAAACTTGAGGTCTAGGGAAAGCAAATAGGTTCTTGGAGGGATGAGATTGATTACTGAAAGAACAGACTATCTTAAAGCTTTGAACTTTTATAAAAGTATTGAGAACGCGAAGATCCAGAACAGGCCTCCAGGAACCGTCCTTTTTTACCAGAAAGGGAGGTGAATAAAACCCTTTGTCTTCAGCTTGAATTTGTACCTGTTGGATAACACCATCATACATAAGTGTGCTAATAAACTTGTGAATTACCTTCAGTTTTACAGGATCTCTGGGGAGTGGAGATTTTACCAAGCATGGCAAAGCTGGTTTCTTTATGAATTCCAGATGATACCCTGATAGAATAATTTCCAAAACTCATTGGTCTGATATAGTGGATACCCAAACCTCTCTGAAATTGTGTAGCCTTCCTCCTAATGGCCAGGTCTGGGATGACCTACCATCATTGTTTTCTAGACTGAAAGGAAGGAAAAGACTTACCAGGTCCCCTGCCTCTAAACTGAAAGTTGGATCTTCCTTCTTGGGGTTGGAAAAAAATTCTCTTCGAGAGGTACTTTTAAAATTTTGATACTGACCACGTTGCCTGTGGGCAAAAGAAAACCCTCTATGGCCTCTGGTAACCTGTGGGAGAAAAGGACTCTTATCTCCTGTTCTTTTAGATATCAGTGCTTCTAATTGCTTGCCAAACAACATATCCCCTTCAAAGCAAAAACTCAGCAAATTAATCTTGGAACATGGGTCTGCCTCCCAATGTCATAGCCATAGGGCCCTTCTAACAAGATTTGCATTAGCCATGGATTAAGCATTAAGTTCCAAAATATTGGCAGAAGCTGATAAGCAGAAGGAAGTTACCATTTTTAAATCTGAAAGAAAAGGATGTTACAATTTCATTTTCTTGCAAAGCATGAGACAAGTTAGAAAACCAGATCTCAGAAGCTTTAAGGGTAGAAAAAAAAAAAGAGCAAACAGAGGATGAAATAAGGCCTCTTTGTTGAAGATAAAGTCTCTTTAAATGTTGCTCCATTTTTTATCCATGGCATCTTTAAATGATCCTGCATCATCCACAAGAAAAATCATCTTTTTTGAGAGAGTCTAGCGATTGCAGCATCAATTTTAGAGGGGAAACAAATTAGGTATGCAAATTATTTTCCAATGGAAAACTCATATTTTATCAGGAACAGCAGACTGTTTATCTGGCTTTGAAAAGAAGTTCAAATATATAGACTTCAGGTTTTCAGAAACAGGAAAGGACTGATCTGGGGTTGAATCTGTATTAAACCAATCAGATGGTCCCTGAGACTGTTCATCTTCAATGCCCAGGGAACTCCTAATCCCTTTAATAAACTCAGACATTTTTGCAGTGTCAAACACCATAGGAAGGTCTGATTCTAAATAAATATTCACCATCAGAGGCACAATCAGCATTTAGCAAATTATTCACAGAACCCTCAGGTGATTCAGAAAAGCTTCCACCATAAATCTGCCAATACACACTTTACAACGTTTATTGTCTTGCCAGCAAGGATCAGCACAAAGGGAACAGGTGGGCATAGGCTGGGCTGTATCACTAAGAAAAAGCATAACCAACCATAAATAAAATGTACATAAGGCATTCAAGACACACACATAGAAAACAAATTATACCTTATAGTTGCCCCCGATTCCTCCTGGGCTGTATCGGCTTGAGGCTGGAGCTGAGACTGATCATTCTCATCATCCATGTTAATGCTAAACATAGAACATATATTAAGCCCCAGAAGCTTATAAAACAAATGTATCCCCTTTATCTTATAAATTATTTGTGTGCCAAAAACGAGTTCTACAGCACTTACTGGACTGAAGATTCAAAAATGCCGGTTCACAAAACTGAAAGGAAGTATCGGAACTTTCATGGGGAAGGAGGATAAACACTCTGCCGAGGCTTTGAAGGATTTGCGCGCGCGATCATTACAGCCCTCAGACGCGGCCCGCGACGTCCCTTACCCATGACATCACAGCCCGCACAAGGAAACCGTAAGAAACTGTTTCTTTTTCTCTCTTCCTCTGGGTGCAAAACTTGCCATTTATTTATTTTAATAATCCTGTATCAGAAGTCATACTAAACCGTCTCACACAGTTACTTTTTTTTTTATTTAAGTAACTTTGACCAACTTTTTTTTAACTCATGCATGCTATAAACTTTTTTTTTTTTTTTTTTTAAATAAAAATGTGGTTCAACAAAATCTGTTTATGGTCTCATAAAATAAATGTGAAATGTTTGGGTTTAAGTATTTATGTAAAAAGACAGCAAAGTTAAACTGTGCCTCTAGTTAATACTGGCAATGATATTCATTGGGCCAAAAGGAGTTTTGCAGAATTTTGGATGTTTGGTTTAAATATATATTTTCTTAAAGATATAATAAAGCATAAACCATGGCAAGACCTAACAGGTTTGCAAGGCCAGTGATATCTTGAAGAAATAGATAATGTGTAAACGCTGCATGTTGTTTGTTGTAGGTTCAACTGACAGAAGACATTGACTGAGGATACATGGGCAACAACTACCTCACTACTTGCTACTTTTAGACACAGCATTTAGTAGGGAAGGATTGCGCACACTACACACCAGCTATGATGCAACACAGCTATGGTCTCACTCCATAGTCACCTCTTTCCTACTTTCCTTTTCTTCCTCAGAAGTCTTGAGATTTTGCAGCTCCGATTCAGAGTGGTCATCTCCACTGCTGGCCAGGTGAGAATCCACACCATGCTTGTTCACCTGAGTAACAAACATGTAACCCCCGAACAAATGGAGCCATGCTTAGTCACACAACAGACATACACTACTATCAATGACATTTAACAATTGTATCTGGATCTATACAGATCTAACTGATGATGCCTGAGTAATACTCTCTTGTTCACCACTAGGTTTTCCTAAGGGAGAAACTCCTGATGGTCACTTTGGGTAGATTGCTGACATTACAGTTATTCTGAGAATTTGTTTAAAAAAAAAAAAAAAAAACACAAAAAAAAAAACCCTGCAATTCAGATTACATAGCAGTTTCAGACCTACCTCATATTCAAAACCTCCGCCCAGATATCCAAGGTCCATATGCAAGTTTTTGAGTAGACGTGGGGACCCCCAGGGGCTCTATAGTAACATAGAAGAAAATACATAAAGAGTATGTACTAAAGCGACACAGATAACCCTTCGCCTTACAGTCTGACAAAATAACAAGGATTGAAGAAAGCTATGAGCCATGGAGCCAAAAGCACAGAATTAGTGATAGTAACAAAGAAAGGATGGAGTTAGAAAGAGGACTGGAAAAATATTACTCTAGGTTACTAGTTAGGGAAAACGTCACTGCTATGTTCAATGTTAGAGATAGGTAAATTCTTTTTTTTTCATATTTGTCTGCTGCTTTATGTCCCAGAGAGTAGTAGATCTTTATTCTTCCACTTGACACAGGAGGAGTCTATAAGTGACTGGATCGGTCCCAGTTGCACAGAGTGACACAATTGTTGGTGTTCTCACCTGATCTTCACTCTCTTGCTCACCCTCCATATCTTCCTCTAGACCAGGTAGATTTATTTCCTCTGATCGATGTCCTGCACTGCTCTTGATATAAGAAGTAAGTTTGGATGAATTCTGGAGAAAAATAAAAATTAAAAAAATTGTGAGACACAATATTACATGGGATATTAAAACAAGGACATTTGAAACCATTCCATCCTAAAAAAGGGACATGAAACACAAAAAAATTATTTCATGATTTAGGTAGAACATACAATTTTAAACAACTTTCCAGATTACGTCCATTATCAAATTTCCTTCATTCTCTTGGTATCATTTGTTGAAGGAGCAGCTACTGGTTTCTAACTGAACACACAGGTGAGCCAATGACTATAACATATATATATATATATATATATATATATATATATATATATATATATATATATATATATATATATATATGCAGCCACCAATCAGCAGCTAGAACCTAGGTTCTTTGCTGCTCCTGAGCTTACCTAGATAAACCTTTCAGCAAAGGATAACAAGAGAAGGAAGCAAATGAAATACTATAAGTAAATTGGAAAGTTGTTTAAAACCACATGCTCTGTCCGAATCATGAAATAACAAATTTGGGTTTTATGTCCCTTTAAGTCTTTCCCTTACCCTAGGTGTGCCAGTTAGCAGGGAGTCAAATCCCCCTGAACTTCCTGCACTGCTGCTCAGTGAAACCCGTGTGCCTCCACTGGTTCCCGTTGGTTGGCTAAGACCTCGAAGAGGGGCTAGACTCCCCAGGGAACTTTGCATTGGTCCAAGAGAGGACTTGGGGAAAAGAAAAAGTTAGGAACACAGAGAATGTTGTAATAAATTGCACACACAATAAATGAGAATAAAATGAACATGGTAAGAATTTAAGAGCTGCATGGGCAAAGCCATCAAAAACCTTCCAATAAAAACTAGAAATCAAATCCAATATCCAGAAAGGGTATATCTTGGATCGTATTCCAACCAATAATGAGAGAGTGAGTGTGAACAGAAACGAAATAAGACCACAATCTGCTAAAAATCAAAATTCTAAATACAGAACTCAAAAGCATTTGCAATAAAGCTAAAACCTATTAATGCATTTGTTGCTAGAGATCCTCAAATACGTTTGTATTCAGCACTGAAACTCATGGTGGAATCAGGCTCAATCTCCACATTTTTCAGATGAGGACCACTTACCGGAATGGGTTTTGGCACCTCTTTGCTTTTCTTTTCTTTCTTCTTCTCCTTTTTCCTGATCTTTTCTTTCTTCTTACCCCCACCACGTGCCTGTAGCTTTTCCCTCTCCTGCTTCACCATCTCCCGATAATGTTCATCATTTGGGTGATCCCATGTAGACTTTCCGGTGGAAAAGTTAAAGTAATATATATCCCCTGTAACATCTTGGCTGTAAAGGAGGAAAAGTGAGAAAGAAAAAAAAAAAGGTATTAAAGGGACATTAAATTCAGGTTTCAATCCTTCAAAAATAAGTAATTAAAGGGAAATAAGTCAAAACTAAAGACTTGAATGTTTCAGATACAGAATGAAACTTTAAGAAACTGTTTAAATTACTTCAAAAGTACTTTGAAAACATGCCTAGTTCAAATCAAGAGCAATAGCGCACTACTTGCAGCTAGCTGGTAATTGGTGGTTACATTCATATTACTGTTGTCAGTGGCTCAACAGATGTGTTCAGCTTGGTCCCAAGTAGTACCATGCAGCTGGCTTTACCTATGTGTTTAACCAAACTGTAGTATTATGCAAGCAATAGTAAAATAATAAAATTGCCCTAACACATTAGAGCACTTTATGTGCACTTTTATGTGAATGTAAGCAAAGAAACAACAATTTTCTTTACTGCCATTATAGGTTAGAGTGGCTCCCACATAATTAAGTATGCTACAGGTTACTTGAACTATCTACATGCTAGAAAGCTCATTTATATCTGGCCTCTTATTGGACACAGTAAAGGACCTAAGGAAAACATAATATTTCAATTTGAAGAGTGTATCATTCAAACTGGTGATTTGAAATGCTTCTAGAACAGATATATTATAAGCAAACGTTGTGTTGATATGTTGAATGCATTTAGAGAATATATATTAAAGTGTCAGTAAACCTTAAAAATAATGTTATATAATTCTGCACAGTAACGCTACATGATCCTATAAAAAGAGACATTCTAAATCAGTAAAACAAATATATATAAAAAAAAAAAAAAAAAAAACACGAGACATAAAACAGGTTGAGATCTGTGCATATCCAAAAAAAAAATAGTTTGCAAAAAAAAATTGATTAAAAATTGCTTGCAAGTATTTTAATTTTTTTTTTTTTTTTTAAATAAGCGAAATGAATTACACAGCTAAGCTGCCTGGAGCAGCCAACTCCACCCCTCTTATCAGTGTTTAGACACAGGCATTGTATTTCAACTGAGTTCACAGCTTCTAGGCATGCACCAGCAGATAATCCCTATTCACTTTTGCATTCTACCAAAAAAACAATAGATATAGAGATAAAGCCATATAAGGAAATGTGTGGGGGCAGTTAGAGCTTTACAGTTCAGAAACTAAAAAGAAAGGGTAAATAGCGAGGCACTGCAGTATAAATTTGCAGGTAACGTTATTAAAAGTACTTACAATATTTTGTCTCTATCCCAACTTGTTTTATGTCCCTTTAAAGGGATATGAAACCCAATTTTTTTTTTTTCCCCATTCATGATTCAGATAGCATGGAATTTTAAAAAACTTCCTAATTTACTCCTTTTATCATTTTTTCATTATCTTGCTATCTTTATTTGAAAAGCAGGAATTTATGCATAGGAGCCAGGCCATTTTTGGTATTCAGAACCTGGGTAGCACTTGCTGATTGGTGGCTAAATGAAGCCACCAGTCAGCAAGCACTACCCAGGTGCTGAACCAAAAATGGGCCGTCTCCTAAGCTTTCATTCCAGTTTTTTTTCTTCAAAGTTTTATTTTGACTTTACTGTCCCTTTAATGGCTATTACAAGAGCAAAGCATCTAAAAGTCTCCACTGCACACTTTATTATAATTTAATTAAGATAAGTAGTGAGTGGTTGATAAAAAGGTATCTGGGCCTTACCAAGGTTTCCATTCTGAAGGTAAGGGTGCCACAATGCACTCCCGAGCTAACCACATAAGTTCAGGCTCTGCTTCAGGGTCTATTCCAATCAATCGTGCATACTCTTGGATTTCTACAGTCAGAAAGAGAAAGATACTAAACAACAGCATCATGAAACAAAATAGCAGACACCGATATACAAGGTAAAAAGATGTGTACATTCAAAAAATAAACATCAGTAAAAGAAATAAGAGATGGATTTACTGTCTTGATCTCTGAAAAACATCACTCACCGTGTTCTTGGGGAATATAGTTTTCATCATAATCTTCCTCTAAGATCAGCTGGTCTCCAATACGTAATGCAGATGCAGCCATCATGTCTTAGTCTAAAGGTTATAGGTCGAAAAGATTAATGACAATGTATATATAGATCTTATTTAATATGAATCCCACTCCAAGCTAACACAGACCTAGAGGTCTGCCAGTCATCTAGCCTGGACTTCACACAAGCCTTCTTCTTAGGTTTATGATCTCAAAATGTAAACTTGCCGTTCATACAGACTTCAATCCCTGAAATAAGGTCATGCAGAATGTAAAAACTATAAATACACACTGCTAACAAATTATTTAAAGGGATAGTGTACACCAGGGTTTTCATGTAATGTAATAGACATTACTATAAAGAGGAATATGCACAGATACTGATATCAAAATCCAGTATAAAACCGTTTAAAAAAAAAAACATACTTAGAAGCTCTCAGTTTAGCTTGATTAATGAGGTTAGGCTGGGACACCCAGTGAAAAGGGGATGGGAAAGCAGAAATATCAGACACTCCCCCTACTCCCCTTTCACTGCATATGAAAATACAGATTACTCAAATAATGGCAGCACAATAGTTCTACAGCTGATACTTTGGAGCTTGGTTAGGAGTCTGAAAATCAGCAAAATGTTATTAAAAAAAAAATAAGCAAAACTATAAATTTTTACAAAAACACTCCCAGGGCTATATAAATGGATCATCTACAAAAAAAATGTAGGCAAAGATAAATCTAGTGTACAATGTCCCTTTAACAACTGTTCTGCACATTTGTATTTTGCCCCATAAAATTAAAAAAAATAAACTCTGTTCCCACCAATGCCTGAATGCAAGAACTACCAAAAAACAAACAACAACAAAAAACTCACTGTCATTTAGCAACAAGAGATTAAATATAAAAATTTAGAAGGTTATGGGGGAAAATGCAGTTTGACTCCAAACTCAAAGGGACATGAAACACATTTTTTCTTTCATGATTTAGAAAGTGCATACAATTTTAAACAACTTTCTAATTTACTTCTATTATCTAATGTGCTTTATTCTCTTGATATACTTTGTTGAAAAACATATCCAGATAGGCTCAGTAGCTGCCAATTGGATGGTGCACAAAGATGCCTCGTGTGATTGGCTCACCCATGTGCATTGCAATTTCTTTAACAAAGGATATCTAAAGAATGAAGCAAAATAGATAGATAACAAAAGTAAATTGGAATGTTGTTTAAAATTGTATTCTCTAATTGAATCATGAAAGAAAATGTTGGGGTTTAGTGTCCCTTTAAATAAGATGAAAACATAAACAAGGTAATTCCTTTTTAACATTTAAGCGAGAATTTAAAATGTATATTAGAATTGTGTTCTGCCTTTAAATTTCAGGGGTTTTTTAAAAAAAAGTTTTAATGACCACTATAGTGGAAACTAGAGATTCTGCCAATCCAGGGGTAACTGCTTGAGTCGCGATAAACTTACTCTTAGCAGCTCGCTCACACAGAAACAAACATCCTGGGATTAAAATGACCCTTAAAAGGGATACTAAACACATTTTTTTTTTCTTTAAAGGGATACTAAACCCAATTTTCTTCTTTCATGATTCAGATAGAGCATGCAATATTAAGCGACTTGCTAATTTACTCCTAGTATAATTTTTTTTTGTCGTTCTCTTGTTATCTTTATCTGAAACAGCTGAAATGTATGGTTAGGAGCCGGCCCATTTTTGGTTCAGAACCTGGGTAGCGCTTGCTGATTGGTGGCTACATTTAGCCACTAATCAGCAAATGCTACCCAGGTGCTGAATCAAAAATGGGCCGGCTCATAAGCTTACATTTCTGATTTTTCAAATAAAGATAGCAAGAGAATGAAGAAAAACTGATAATAGGAGTAAATTAGAAAGTTGCTTAGAATTGCATGATCATGAAAGAAAAAAAAAATGGGTTTAGTATCCCTTTAATGATTCCGATAGAGCATGACATTTTAAGCAACTTTCTAATTTACTCCGATTGTCAATTTTTTCTCTGTTCTCTTGCTATCTTTATTTAAAAAGCAGGAATGTAAAGCTTAGGAGCCAGACCATTTTTGGTTCAGAACCTGGGTTATGCTTTTTTATTAGTGGCTACATGTAGCCACCAATAAGCAAGGGCTATCCAGGGTTCTGAACCTAAAATGGGCCGGCTCCTAAACTTTACATTCCTACTTTTTAAATAAAGATAGCATTTGAAATGGTGAGGCACTGAAAGGATGTAGCTATGCTTCACATGCATGTGCAGAGAAAAAAAATTAACACTAAAACAGTGATAACTTTTACTCAAAGCATTTTTGCCAATACATGTATATTGCAAATATGTTTCTATTCAAAAATCTAATTAATCTATGTGCATTTAAATTTTGACCGGAATGTCCCTTTAAATTTCTTACAAATAGCTCCTTTTACTTTATTTTGACATTTAAATAGCTGATTCTGCCTGTGGTATGCCCACTTATAGTGAAAATGTCAATATTTAAGTATTGGCAATAAAAAGGCGTTGTAAACATACGCCTAGATTACGAGTTTTGCGTTATGAGGGGTGCGGTGCTAACTTGCACGTTATTGTCACCGCTCACTTACCTGCAGCGCTGGTATTACGGGTTTTTATCAACCCGGCATTAACAGGCAAGGAGTGAGCATAGAGCAAAATTGAGCTCCACACTGCAGTCCAATACCAGCGCTGCTTAAGTGAGCGGTGAGCTGGTTATACGTGCTCGTGCACGATTTCCCCATAGACATCAATGGGGAGAGCCGGCTGAGAAAAAGTCTAACACCTGCAAAAAAGCAGCGTAAAACTCAGTAACGCAGCCCCATTGATTCCTATGGGGAAACACATTTTATGTTTACACCTAACACCCCAACATGAACCCCAAGTCTAAACACCCCTAATCTTACACTTATTAACCCCTAATCTGCCGCCCCAACATCGCCGATACCTACATTATACTTATTAACCCCTAATCTGCTGCCCCCAACATCGACAATACCTACAATTATATTTATTAACCCCTAATCTGCCGCCCCCAACGTCGCCGCCACCTAAACCACTTATTAACCCCTAATCTGCCGCCCCCAACGTCGCCGCCACTATTTTAAAATTTATTAACCCCTAAACCTCTAACCCTAACCCCCCCCCCCCCCCAATTTAAATATAATTTAAAATAATATAAATAAAATTCCTATCATTAACTAAATTAGGGCTGCAACTAACGATTATTTTCATAATCGATTAATCAGCCGATTATTTTTTTGATTAATCGACTAATCGGATAAAAAAAGAATCAATAATTGTTTCCTATATTTTAAATAAAATCCACATACTGAGTGTTACAAATATAAACTTCAGACTTAAACTTTACATTAACACAACTGTTTGTCCAATTTTTAAGCAGCAGAACAGTTTTATAATTAAACAAAACAAAACCACAAACTGTTTGAAAAGAGGTAGAACTAGAAAGAGACTATCACTGTTAATAACATTCTGTTATTCACTCTTTCAGAAACTTTGCATTGAAATGCAAAAATCTCAACATGTCCACATGCTTCTGGCTAAGGCTGGTTCTCTGTTTGCAGCTATATTTCCTGCAGCAGAGAAAAGGCACTAAGATTGTGTTGAGGTGCTTGAG
The DNA here is from genome assembly GCF_027579735.1 of Bombina bombina. Classification (NCBI taxonomy): domain Eukaryota; kingdom Metazoa; phylum Chordata; class Amphibia; order Anura; family Bombinatoridae; genus Bombina; species Bombina bombina. The sequence goes on along the minus strand of NC_069501.1, from coordinate 441,640,491 downwards.
ATGTATAAGTAGGGTTTTGCCAATTTCACCAAAGTGGGATATATATATCTTTGTTAGCTCTTCACCAACGCAAAGGGGTTTTCACCTTGGAAAGGGGCCTCTCAATAAAGTAACCCTTGACTTCATTCTTACATAAAAAATATCTTGAATATCTATATGCAATGGTAAATAACCAGCTATACGGTTAGGGGAAATATCTAGTCCGCTCTAAAAATAACAGATATATACATATAGGTTGAATCTGGTACATATTATCACAATATATTAAAAATATAAAAAAACAATAAAAAAAACAAATCAAACGCGCTAAGGACTGTATATCAATAACAGGACAAAGCCTTACACATTTATTTATACAGTACATATAATCAGCAATAACAAGCAATATGCTAATAATTGTGCAAACAGACAATAGTGCACATCAATTTAAATAACTCCCATCAGTCTAGGGACTAGGTGTAAATAACAAGCTCAGCACTATATTATGCAAAGCATAGTTCCAAATCACCTGATTTAATATAAACAATCCAAATGATGACTATTATATCTGGGTTGCACATAAGCCTGGGGTAGTTGTAAACGTATACTGTCCTGAAAAAGTGAAAAGTAGACGTCTGTAGATGTCCTTTAGGCTAAGAACATAACCATAAAACACAATACCATATGCAGGAGTTCATTGGAGTGAAGCAGCTGGTGTTGTGCACAGACCAACTAATTGCAAACCAACTAATCGATTAATCGATTATGAGACTCGTTGACAACTATTTTCATAATTGATTATGACGATTAGTTGTTGCAGCTCTAAACTAAATTATTCCTATCTAAAACTAAATACTTACCTGTAAAATAAACCCTAAGCTAGCTACAATATAACTAATAGTTAAATTGTAGCTAGCTTAGGGTTTAGTTTTATTTCACAGGCAAGTTTGTATTTATTTTAACTAGGTAGAATAGTTGCTAAATAGTTATTAACTATTTAATAACTACCTAGCTAAAATAAATACAAATTGACCTGTAAAATAAAACCTAACCTAAGTTACACTAACACCTAATACTACACTACAATTAAATAACTTACCTAAATGAAATACAATTGAATAAATCAAATACAATTAGTTAAATTACAAGAACAAACAAACAAACACCAAAATTACAGAAAATAAAAAACAAATTACAAGATCTTTAAACTAATTACACCTAATATAATAGCCCTATCAAAATAATAAAAGCCGCCCCAAAAGGGCCTTTTGCGGGGCATTGCCCCCAAGAAATCGTCTCTTTTACCTGTAAAAAAAAAAAATACACACAACCCCCCCAACAGTAAAACCCACCACCCACACAACCAACCCCCCAAATAAAACCCTGACTAAAAAAACCTAAGCTCCCCATTGCCCTGAAAAGGGCATTTAGCTCTATTGCGGCCCAAAGCCCTAACCTAAAAATAAAACCCACCCAATACACCCTTAAAAAATCCTAACACTAACCCCCGAAGATCCACTTACCGGGAGAAGTCTTCATCCAAGCGGCAAGATGTCCTCAACGAAGCCAGCAGCAGTGGTCCTCCAGGCGGCATTTTCTATCTTCATCCTACCGACGCGGAGCGGGTCCATCTTCAAGACATCCTGTACGGAGCATCCTCTTCCAACGACGACTACCTGACAAATGAAGGTACCTTTACCTTTAAGTGACCACATCCAAGATGCCGTCCCTTAGATTCCGATTGGCTGATAGAATTCTATCAGCCAATCGGAATTAAAGGGACAGTAAAGTCCAAAAAAAAAAAAACTTTCATGATTTAAATAGAGCATGTAATTTTAAACAAAATTCCAATTTACTTTTATTACCAATTTTGCTTTGTTCTCTTGGTATTCTTAGTTGAAAGCTAAATTTAGGAGGTTCATATGCTAATTTCTTAGACCTTGAAGACTGCCTCTAATCTGAAAGCATTTTGACAGTTTTTTACCACTAGAGGGCATTAGTTAATGTGTTTCATATAGATAACATTGAGCTCAAGCATGTGAAGCTCCTAGGAGTCAGCACTGATTGGCTAAAAATGCAAGTCTGTCAAAAGAACTGAAATAAGGGGGCAGTTTGCAGAGGCATAAATACAAGGTAATCACAGAGGTAAAAAGTATATTATAACTGTGTTGGTTATGCAAAATTGGGGAATAGGTAATAAAGGGATTATCTACCATTTTAAACAACAAAAATTCTGGTGTTTACTGTCCCTTTAAGGTTGAAAAAATCCTATTGGCTGATGCAATCAGCCAATAGGATTGAACTTCATTCCTATTGGCTGATTGCATCAGCCAAAAGGATTTGTCAACCTTAATTCCGATTGGCTGATAGAATTCTATCAGCCAATCTGAATCTAAGGGACGCCATCTTGGATGACATCACTTAAAAGGTACCTTCATTCGTCGGGTAGTCGTCGTTGGAAGAGGATGCTCCGCGCCTGATGTCTTGAAGATGGACCCGCTCCGCGTCGGAAGGATGAAGATAGAAGATGCTGTCTGAAGACTTCTGCCCGTCTGGAGGACCACTTCTGCCCGGCTTCGTTGAGGACATCTTGCCGCTTGGATGAAGACTTCTCCCGGTAAGTGGATCTTTGTGGGTTAGTGTTAGGATTTTTTAAGGGTGTATTGGGTGGGTTTTATTTTTAGGTTAGGGCTTTGGGCCGCAATAGAGCTAAATGCCCTTTTAAGGGCAATGCCCATCCAAATGCCCTTTTCAGGGCAATGGGGAGCTTAGGTTTTTTTAGTTAGAGTTTTATTTGTTGGGTTGGTTGTGTGGGTGGTGGGTTTTACTGTTGGGGGGGGGTGTGTATATTTATTTTTTTTACAGGTAAAAGAGCCGATTTCTTGGGGGCAATGCCCCGCAAAAGGCCTTTTTAAGGGCTATTGGTAGTTTAGTTTAGTATAGTTTTTTTTTTATTTTGGGTGAGCTTTTTTTATTTTGATAGGGCTATTAGATTAGGTGTAATTAGTTTAAAGATCTTGTAATTTGTTTTTTATTTTCTGTAATTTAGTGTTTGTTTGTTTTTGTAATTTAGTTAATTGTATTTGATTTATTTAATTGTATTTCATTTAGGTAATTTATTTAATTGTAGTGTAGTATTAGGTGTTAGTGTAACTTATGTTAGGTTTTATTTTTCAGGTAAATTTGTATTTATTTTAGCTAGGTAGTTATTAAATAGTTAATAACTATTTAGTAACTATTCTACCTAGTTAAAATAAATACAAACTTGCCTGTAAAATAAAAATAAACCCTAAGCTAGAAACAATGTAACTATTAGTTATATTCTACCTCGCTTAGGGTTTATTTTACAGGTAAGTATTTAGTTTTAAATAGGAATAATTTAGTTAATAATAGTAATTTTATTTAGATTTATTTAAATTATATTTAAGTTAGGGGGGTTAGGGTTAGACTTAGGTTTAGGGGTTAATAAATTTAGAATAGCAGCGGCGGCGACGTTGGGGGCGGCAGATTAGGGGTTAATAAATGTAGGTAGGTGGCGGCGATGTTGGGGCAGCAGATTAGGGGTTAATAATATTTAACTAGTGTTTGCGAGGCGGGAGTGCAGTGGTTTAGGGGTTAATATGTTTATTCTAGTGGCGGCGATGTCCGGAGCGGCAGATTAGGGGTTAATATTTTTATTATAGTGTTTGCGATGCGGGAGGGCCTTGGTTTAGGAGTTAATAGGTAGTTTATGGGTGTTAGTGTACTTTTTAGCACTTTAGTTATGAGTTTAATGCTACAGCTTTGTAGCGTAAAACTCATAACTACTGACTTTAAAATACGTTAGGAATCTTGCGGGATAGGTTGTACCGCTCACTTTTTTGGCCTCCAAGGACAAACTTGTAATATCAGTGCTATGGAAGTCCCATTGAAAAAAGACTATACGCAATTTGCGTAAATTGGTTTGCGGTAAGGCCAAAAAAGTGTGCGGTGCCCCTAAACCTGCAAGACCCGCAATACCAGGGGGCGTAAAAAAGCAGCGTTAGGACCTGTTAACGCTGCTTTTTCACCTTACCGCAAAACTCGTAATCTAGCCGATAGTCAGCAGAAAAAAATGAAATTCCCAGTGAGGGGTAGGAAAGATAAGTAATAAAATGTTCAATTTCAATTGTTCTCTTCAAGTATAAGGTATTGGTTTACAGACTAAGATAAGAAAGCAAGTGTGTGTATAGAAGATAATACAATAAGAAGATCTTGTTTCCCTGTATGCTAAAACCAATTATAATGGGTTGTGGTGCCAAAGAACAAAACCAGCTATTTCATATGCAAAATAAACCTTTACTATGCTCTGCTGTTGAAATAACAAGTCATTAGAAACATGTTAAAGGGAAAACAATTTTACAATACACTGTCCCTTTAAGTTTAGACATATTTTTGTAGTGCATTGCAGGGGTGATTCAATTTTATGTTATTGTTCTGTTATATTAAAACACACACATCATAGCTCTGGAACATTTTCTTTAAAACATGGGATGCTGACAACACAGCCACAGTCTGAATACTCATTACAATGTGCATTATACAGTAATTTATAAGTAAGCAACACAAAATGGAAACTGCTGTTTCATACTGCTTATAATGTGTGTTACATTAGAAGCAGTATGAAACTGCTGTTTCCATTTTGTGATGCTTTTTGGATACAAATAGGCATTCGCAATCCACCAGGACTTTCCTAAATATTAGGGCATGTTCACTGACATGATTATCCAATGCTAAAAGCAAATGACATTAAAAGGATTAACTACATTGTTTATGACATTATATACAGATGAAGCAGAAAGACTATGCAAAGAGAAAGAAAACGGGTTGTGAGAACCCTAAAATATATATTTTTTTCTCCCCTGCTTCAGCATCAATGCCTTCACCTATATTCCATCTTCATCAACATTTTTATTCAAAGGAACCTAATGTAGCACATAGTTGCTTTTGAAATGACATGCATAGCTGGGCATTTCAAATAAAACTATAAACAATTTTGCAATACACATGAAAAATTTGGCATTCTGTTTACACTTTTATGTCCATTTAAGGTTCCTTTAATTATCAATATATCAAACTTACAGTATATCATGCTTAGTATATAATATATCAGTATTATAAAACGCACTGTTTAATATAAGAGAATAAGATTATAGTTAATCAGCGTTATTATATAGCGTAGCTAGATTATTAGCCATGTATAATGATCATAAAAAAACTGGTACTGGTCCCTACAGCCTGGGCCACTAAGTTACATTTGCCTCTTACTCTAAAAGTCCCCAGTACTACAGTCTGCCCTTTCCCCACATTCTTATATCTCGCCTATCAGCCCTCACCTCCCTTACTCTCGGTCGGTATCCCCCCGACCTCTTAACCCCGCCAACGTACCCGGTTAATATTGCTTGGCTCCGGTGTTCGCTGCTATGGACGCTCCTCCATTAGCAACGAGGCCTTCCTGTGAGATTAGCTCTTACTGGTTATCATGAAATTAGCCTGTTCTGTGATTTGTCACGACCGACGTAGACCATGTGACAGAAGGAAAGGTTCACCACGGGCTTGCGCTGCACGCTGGGATATGTAGTCAACTAGGGATTAGCGTACTGTAAGAATGTTAGTATTAGTAATCATTGATAGTACTACAAATCACTCATTAAATCTTTGTTTTTTATTTTATTTACATATTTCTGCTTTAAGCATTCACGTTGCCGTACAATTAAACAGCATACCATGCATGTAAAAACTACATTATAATTTAAGGTACAGAGTGTGATAAACTGTATCCCAGAGAAAATGCATCTATTTCTACATTAACTGGGTGACAGTGGGTTGGACCATATCAAAAATAGGATATTCGGATTTATATTTTCGATTGCTCTTATGTTTTATTTATTGTATTAAATTTGCATTATAGGGGCATTAAACACTTAAATTGGCAATATAAAATGCAGAACACTGTTATATTCAACACAGCCATTGGCTGCACACTCTGTGACCTATTTATAACTGTCCCTAATAGGGCACAGCAGAAAAGGTAAACTAAGTTACAACTAGGGTTGCCAGCTGTGCGCTATAAAAATACCGGACAACCTATAGGTGACTGGACAGTGACACGGGTTGTAGCTGGGTTCACACAATGTCCCCACAAAAGCTCAAACTTAGGCCCCACCCTTGGTCCCACCACATATATTTTTCACAACTAAGCAGTCATTTTATCCCCTTAGTTGCCAGTAACACATGTACGTACTAGTGATGTGACCCCTTTGGCTACCAGAAGTAAACACCCAGCAATGATTGAACAAACCCCATGTTTGCCTAAAACACATATAATAGAAGATGCACAGTGTCACTTCTTTTTGAGCCATATTTCTAGGAGGCCCTTTACATTTAGCTGGCAGGGGTCTTTAAGTGTCCAGTATTTTTGTACAGATTATACTGAACAGCCTGCTAAAATACTGGACACCCTATTTGTATGGTTCAGGTCAACTATAATTACTATAAAATTGATACAGACATAAAGGCTTTTAAATGTGGGGAATCTACTATTAAGTAATGGCAGACCTAGCACCTGTAGTTTCTTAGCTACACTGCACAATTACAAATGCTAATAAGTATGGCTGGTAACCCCAGAGGTAATCACATGACATGACCCTGAGGCTCAGCCATAGCTCTGTAGATATTACCAGACCAAAGCAGTTCATGACATTTTAATAATCTATTCCCAACATATAAGCACTGGAAACTCAGGATTTATAATGGGAGTTTTGTAAGAACTTAAAGGGACAGTAAACACCTTGTAATTACAAGACATTTGTTACCATCCTACAGAATAACATATACAGTTCCAAATCAATGCACAATTTTCAGAGCTAATTACATGAAAAGGGACAAAATAAAGAATGAGTATATTCTAAAGTTGTTTTATTATGCATAATTAAACATCTTATGTTAAAACTACACTAATAACAGGCTAAACTGACAGTCATTGTATAATGTGATGCCTGGTTGTCATGGTGACAGTCTTAGGGGAGTGGCTTATGTGATGCAGCAGTTATGTCACAAAACCAACTGACAACACAAAGCAACCACCCTCATAACTGATGCTAACTTTACTAGAGTTACCAGACTGATCCTGCTGAGCTTCAGTAATCACTGACATGTAAATATTAGTTATCTAATATCTTTATTTCACAGCTAGCACATTACATTACAGCTTGGCTTTACTACTACAGCTGTGTATATGTGCTGGTGAGAAGAACAGTGACTACCTCCAACACAATGCAAATGGCATCCGGTGGGAGCTGCAGGTATGAACACCAATTACTATAGGTAGTGTTACCATGATCACCCCAACTCAGTAACTGAATAATGCTAAGTCATCTTTTATACACTGTAAAATAATACAGATAAATTACAGAAGTAATAGCTTAAACTTTGTAGCTTCCTATGGGCACCAGTACTCTGAGACAAAACATAGCATACAAACCTTCTATAATAATAATCAATATTATCTTCATACCTTTATTTAAAAATAAATATAATTTATTAAATATAATATAATAAATATAATATTTATAAATATATTTTTTTTAACATATTATACCATTATAAGTATTATAGCTAAAACTGTAGGACACACCAATGCCTTTCTGGGCTTCCTCTACATATCTTTATAAGACTTGCAGCTGGCAGTAAAGGCTTTCAACCAGCTTTAAGGATGGTAAGAATTACTGCATCATTAGTCTGCAAATGCTCTAAAGCAAGGACTTCTAGTAAAGTCCTAGAATATAAACCCCACGGCATGGGTCTGCAATTTATATGCTGCACACTCACTCGTACTGGGACCCTCATTAAACACTGTACTGTAAGGTGCTGCATCTGATGCAGCTGTTTTTTTCTGCTGGACCCGGATGAAGAAAAGGCAACTGGGGATCTGAAATAAATTCAGATCAGACTGATGCGCATCTGGCCAGCAGTATTCGCGCTGACGGCAGATGTCCTCACGTTGCAAACCAACTGGTGTTGGGATCCTCATTAAACACTGTACTGTAAGGTGCAGAATCTGATGCAGCTGTTTGTTCTGCTTGACCCAGATGAAGAAAAGGCAACTGGTGATCCGAAATAAAATCAGATCAGACTGATGCGCATCTGGCCAGCAGTATACGCGCTGATGGCAGATGTCCTCACGCTGCAATCTCACTGGTGCTGGGACCCTCATTAAACACTGTACTGTAAGGTGCAGCATCTGATGCAGCTGTTTGTTCTGCTTGACCCAGATGAAGAAAAGGCAACTGGGGATCTGAAATAAATTCAGATCAGACTGATGCGCATCTGACCAGCAGTATACGCGCTGATGGCAGATGTCCTCACGCTGCAAACTCACTGGTGCTGGGACCCTCATTAAACACTGTACTGTAAGGTGCAGCATCTGATGCAGCTGTTTGTTCTGCTTGACCCAGATGAAGAAAAGGCAACTGGGGATCTGAAATAAATTCAGATCAGACTGATGCGCATCTGACCAGCTGTATACGCGCTGATGGCAGATGTCCTCACGCTGCAAACTCACTGGTGCTGGGACCCTCATTAAACACTGTACTGTAAGGTGCAGCATCTAATGCAGCTGTTTGTTCTGCTTGACCCAGATGAAGAAAAGACAACTGGCATTCTGAAATAAATTCAGATCAGACTGATGTGCATCTGGCCAGCTGTAAACGCGCTGATGGCAGATTTCCTTCAAGGATTTTTATATTACTAAACTGTAAGTATCTAAGGTAAGATTTTCTGAGATTAACAAGTTTGTAAGCTCTTTGAGCAAGACATCTCATTACCACACTCGATTGTAAATTCAGATCCTACTCCAAGAGCCCACAGACATGTGCAGTGAGGTCAGATAATTTCTCACATTTCTGTCACGCTTTTTCTTTACTTTCCCATTTCATAGAAATCTTTAGCTTTAATTTGGTTGTTTATGTTTAAAGTTTTCTGTACTTTTCAAGGCTTATTGATATAAAATATACAAATCATCTCTGTGACACTAGAACTTGAGTCATAACACCAACAATTAAGCATAATTACACTTACACTGCTATAACTTTAATAAACTGATGGCTTAAATCCATTCTTACTGCACATATCTGTCTAATGTAATAATGTTAAGGATTTTGGTGAAGAGAATACAATTATATGATTAATATGTTTGCACTTATATCCTCAATGCAATGCCTTGACGTAGAGAAACCAATAAGCACCTTGCAGCTGGTTTAAAATTTTATCTGAGAACTGCAGCAACCTGGAACAAGGACTACTGTTGGATTTTTGTAGCAGAGAGTCCTAGTGAAGCACAAGATTTGATAGGTCATGGAATGGTCCTGTATTTTATACCTCAGATTAGAAATTGAAAAAAAAAAACCTGCATTATAAGGTACAGTGTATCATGCACCTATGTTCTTGCATTGGATGAAAAATCCTTACAAGATGTGCATAGACTGATTCATATCTGGCAAGCAGTATAACGAAGACTGGAATACTCTATGGCAGTGGCAGGAAGATTGAAGACTAATGTTATGTCACATGTTGAGTGCAGTCTTACATCAGGGATTTCTTTTATTTCTCTACACTGTAAGTACCCAGAGGTAAGTTCTCCTAAAATACAAGATTATAAGCTCTTTGAGCAAAGCACTGAAACACTAGATTGTAAGCTCCTTGGAACAGGGTCTGCACTTACACCCATGGAAATCCTTTAGAGCAAGGACTCCCATTGTACCAAATAAATGTATTGTTGTTAATAGAGTGAGATAAACCCTCCATTTAATTAGTTCAGCAAGGAATAAATATACAATGTATAGAATATACAAATTATCCCACAGATTATTACTAATTCACAATGCATTTTAATATGGCACCCCTTATGCTCCTGTCAGTTTAAACCCATAGTATAGCAAACTGTGAAATATATGAGGCTTAAATAACACAGCATCAACCATAGGCAGCCTGTTTCGCTACTTTGGGACTCTTTCTCACTCAAGTCATTATGGTTGATACTGATGTCCTCGAGCATTCCACCCTTTGCTACAGGGCTGCCCATTATATTGAAATGGATTTTGAATTGTAAGTGTTGCAATTTTGCACAGATAAGTATATTTATTTTTTGCTAGGATTAATACAATGGAGGAATGAGCCCCAAACGGGCCAAACAGGCTGTCTATGGTTGGCGCTGCTGTTCTGCTCAAGCATTAATTTCACGCTTTGTAAGTGTGGTTATGAAAATTAATGTAATCATCAGAAAAACTGGCATATAGCCGTAAACCTAAAATCAATGCTTGAGTCCAATAAAATAGCACCTACATCATACTGAAGAGCCCCAACAAGGGCGAAACAACCTGCCTATAGTGAAAAAACACATTACATTTGTAGTATAACAATATATTATTCCACTGCAAGACACCACTCTTTTTGTACTGGGTTTGTATGTAATAAGGCTTCCATATATCATAAGATTCAAGATTTTGCCTGATTTCCAAGTGCCCTTGACATAGTAAAAGTGTTCCTACCTAAAACTATTAAATGGCCAGATGTTCTGCACATATCTGCAATAAAGAATATTGGTTAATGATAGCAGCAACTGGATCACCTGAATCACTCAGCAGCAACTGGATCACCCTGGATCACCCGAAAACCCCTAGCAGTTATGTCCATGCTTAATTCAGTGCAGGCCTCCATTTACCAAGTTGCCTACAACCTAATCATACTGTAACACACCTAGTAAGAAGGCTTATTTACAGTATACTGAGAACTTGAAAAACAGCCATATTAAAACTTAGAAATCAGCTATTTAGTTATTTTAAATTGATCTTTTATCTGGTGTCAGATCAAAGTAATTGCCAAAGAAAAAGGATAACTACATTATTTGTTTACAAACTGAATAATAAAGTATGCATTTTTGCACATGTCTAGTAAATTCTTTGCCTTGATAAAAAAAATATAATGTTCTAATTCTTGAGAGCATTTATTGTTAAATGTTTGCAGGTTACATCATATGGGACCTACTAAAGGGATATAAAACCTATTTTTGTTCTTTCCGGATTCAGATAGAATATTACAGGCAATTTTAAATGATTTTCCAATTTACACATATTATCAAATGTGCTTAATTCCCTTGATATACTTTGCTGAATTTACAAAACACATCAATATTTAAAAGTACAGTTACGCTCATAATAACACTATCTGATACAAAAATATTAAATAAAAATATTGCATTAAAAAGTTATAAGGGCTCAAAGATATGAGGTCTCAGGTGTTATATATATATATATATATATATATATATATATATATATATATATATATAAAAAGCCTGCAAAGGGCTTTAACATAGAGATACATTCATACACATGCCTAAATATGTTTATGTATGTATATGTATGTATATATATATATATATATATGTGTGTGTGTACATATGAATTTATATTTGTATGTACGTATTTACAGAATATAAACACTTAAATGCATATGCATATATATATATATATATATATATATATATATATAGACATATATATAAGTGCATAGGAGCCCTTTGCAGTTAAGTAGATGAAAACATGAAAAACATATTTATGCAATATTCATAAGTGTTTAACTGTGTATTTACTATATAAATCTCACATTCCAATGTTTTTGCACAATGGGGAATATGTTTTATGTATCTTTAAATAGATATTCCTATATATCTGTATATATCTAGACCTACTGTATATATAATCAAGTTTATATACATATATATATATATATGTATAAATATATAATTGTGCAAATATCCATCAGATTTACATTTAAATATCTCTTTAAGAATACATAGAACATATTATGCTATCCGCAGAACATTAGATTATGAAAGATGCAATATTATCTTCTTATGTTATGCTTTTAAATAACCGCCATTGTGTTTGTGTGACTTGTGGGTGCTAGGTATTTTTCAGCTACATTGAAGTCTATGGGGGGAATGCAATTTTGTATTCGCAACTTCTCAAAGTCTATTTTTTACTGTGACGTTATGAACATGAGAGAGCAAACTTTTTACTTTCAACTCGTAATATGAGCCTGAAACTCTGAGAGCAAAAAATAATTAAGCAGTCATTTTATCCCCTTGGTTGCCAGTAACACATGTACAGATCAGTGATGTAACCCCCTTGGCTGCTAGAGGTAACCAACCCAGCAATGATTGACCACCCTCATTGTTGCCTGTAACACATATAATAGAAAATGCACATTGTAACTTCTTTTTGAGCCATATTTCGAATGCATAAAGGCCTAGAAGGTCCTTTACATTTAGCTGACAGGGGTCTTTAAAAAAACTGGAGATTTAAGTGTCCAGTATTTTTGTACAGATTTTACTGGACAGCCTGTTAAAATACTGGACTGTCCGGTTGAATACTGGACACTTGGCAACCCTAGTTACAACATGGCATGTTGTTTTATTGACACTAAAACTTTACACTTATTTTGTCAATATTTAAACAGGTAATTAAACTTTAAAAATGAGTGCTATTCTCAGACTAATCTTTTCTTTGAATGCATCATTCTATCTAGCATTTGTTTAGTGTTTAATGTCCCTTTAAATGGATGCATTTTATTTGTGCAACAATTTAGTGTTTCTATGAGGACTGCCGTTACCGTACAGGAAAACATTTACAATCTGCATGTTTGCTTCATACATATTTTAAATGCAACTTTCCCTGTACTTGCAGCCTCCAGAGTAGGGTTGCCACCTTTTTTTGGTAAAAAAAATATACTTGCCATGCTAATTAGCAAATGCATAAATAATATGTAGCATAACTCAGAAACTAAAGCCAATAAGACTGATTTAAACCCTTTGTAACTGCCCCCATATGCCGGCTATCTGGGGGCAACGGCAACAAGACAATGCTTTTCCTTCCTGCCTCACTGCTGCCTGTTGCAAAGGGGTGAAACCATTTTTTAACAATTAGACATCAACACACTTAGAAACAGTTTCACCATACAATTTCATCTTTTTTTATTTTTTTTATTTACATTGACCTGAATCTTAAAGTGATGGTAAATCCAAGCGTTTAACCCCTTCCCGACATTAGGCCTTTCTGCTTCGGGCTTTAGCCCCCATTAGGACGACATGGAACATCCTAGCAGTTTGGCTGTACTAAAGCCAACCACGCTTCCTGAATGGGATGGTGGGCTGGCGTCAAAAGCACTCCCCCGTGACCCGATCCCATCATTGAAATCTTGGGATCGCATGCACAATCACGTGATTTCAATTTGTTTTCATCGGAACGTTGCTCCGATGAAGACAAACTAGACCCGCCATGAAAGGGTTAACAACCGCTAGTATTTAAAGATAAACTGTAATTTTAATTATGACTTACTAAATAAAAGTGTGCTGAACTCACCCTTTCTGTGCTGCAGTAGATCGCTAAAGTCAGCGGCTAATGCCGCCCACAGCACTGCGCTCTTTACTAATGAGGTGAAGTTTTCACCTACGGTGTCAGTTGACATGCACGGCTATTGGTTTAGAGGTGGAAGCGTCACCTCACTGAAGAAGAACGTTGTGCCGTGGGCACTTCTGTTATCACATGTGCTTCATTCTTTTGGTATCCTTTGATAAAAGGAGCAGTAATGCACTACAGGGAGTGTAATGAAGACACTGGTTGAGCCAAAAACGAGGCATATATGTGCTGCCACCATTCAGCTGATAGCTTCCAGTAGTGCATTTCTGCTTCTTAATCTACCTACCAAAATACACAATATAAGTAAATTTAGTAATTGTACCCTCCTATTAGTTGCCAGTTATACAAAGATCAGAAGTTTTAACCCCCTTTGGTGTTTTCTAAAAAAAAAAAAAAATATGGCCAAGTCACCAATTCTACCTAAACAACACTGCACTCATCAATCAGTTGTTTTATAGTTAGCAAATAGAACACTTTAGTAAAATGTATTAATATACTAGATTTTATAAAAATACATGATTGTGACACACATAAGTACATAACAAACTGAAATCTGATATGCTATTGGACCTAAAAGCAACTATTTAGTGAATCTCTCCTATCAAAAACTATTAAATGCTGGATGAGATTAACCCAAGGGTTAAGTGAAAGGCAAAAATAACAATCTATTGAAGTGACATATAGAGTGTAGGAAGGCAAGTTATAAAAATATGTGTTGATACACCTATAGAAATTAAGAAGCTCTGCATAAATCCAGTACACTGATATTCAATATCTTGTGTTTCTGGACAATTATTATAGTTTGCTTAAAAGCATGGGTGCTACAGATGTAGCCCCCCGGAAGTAGAACACTGAAGAGGTTGCTGCAAAAAAAATAAAATAATACCGGCTATAAGATTGCCGGTACAAACACATTACCGGCATCAGCTGTTCACAGCAAGATACCGGCCAGGTGGGAACCCTACTCTAGAGTGTACCCAGCCCTTCATTTTCAAAACTTGTCTCTGGGGGCTAAAGTAAGAGGCTCTAATGCCCAAGCGATTATTATTATTGACAGTTTGGACCTGAATGCTTATTGTCTTGTGGGAGAGAGCCATATTGGCTGCTATTTATTATTATTATTATTATTATGTTTCCATCCAGACAGGAAACCTGGCCTTCAAAGATCACAGGAGAGAGAGGCAGCATTTATGACCTGCTTTTACCAGCTCTGGCTTCTCACAACCAATTGTGCAGTTGCAGGGGTGTCAGACACCCTAGATGCATCAATATAAGGGAATTTAACTCTGCTGAACTTGTGGTTGCAGGCTTGTTTGAGCACACCCGTTACCTTGACTGCACCACAATTAGCTGCAAGTGTTTGGAGTTTTATGTCAGAGTAAATGCATTGCAGCCCGATGTAGTATACAGGGGTTAGCAATAGTTATCACTTTGTTTAGGTACAACATTCAATCTTTTAATTTGTGTACCTTTCATGTCAACACCATTTTTTTATTTAACGGACCATTAAACTTGACATTTCAGCAACACATACAATGTTTCATTATTGCAAGTGCAACATTATTGCAATCTACATTCATTATTTTGCTGTAAATTAAAGAGATAGTAAACTCAAAAAAAATCTTTTTCTTTTTTAAAACTTCTTTAAATATAGTTTATGTTTGTAATAGGAACCTATTAATGATTTTTTTTTTCTGTAATTTCTAACTAACATTTAGTAATCTGCCAAACCCATTATTTACCTTGCTATGCTGGTCCAGTTGCGATGTTCTACCTAGGTAGAAATATCATGGCGTCCTGCATGTGCATTGTAAGCCTTCTTTTGCCAACGCATGCGCATATTAGCTCCCCTCCATCCTATCCCCGGAAGCGCGTCACTATCCAAGTGCCGGATAGAGAGCGGACATGAGGATGATAACGTCAATGTCGGGGGGCGTGGCGGATCAGCGTGCAGGAGTCTAGCAGTCATTGGAAGGAACAGATGAAGGAGCATCATCATATTTGATTATATGAATCTAGATGAAGTATCCAAACTTCCTCTAGACTAACGAGCATATAGTTATATTAAAACAAGGCAAAGGGCTGTTTTGACCGAGTGCACATGCGACTCCAATACATTACTAGTGCGCATGCGATGTCCCATATAACTCAGTAAAATGAATATTCATAACAAGTGGGCGAAACTCATTTGTGATTGGCTGGGGCACATTTAATCTTTTTGCATATGTTCTGCCTACAAATATGGGCGGTCTTTGTCACTTGTTTTATGCAAAAATAAAAGTTATTTTTCCTGTGGTTGTCAGCTTCATTCAAAGTGCAAAGTAGGCAGATTTTATTACATTCATATAAGAAATTATAATTATGTGTTTTATTAATGTATGGTTTGTCACATATTTCTAACCCTTTAAATCTAAAATTTGTGCTTGTTTTACTTTCACCCAGGGAGGTTTGGGATAATAGTTTTAAACAATTTATGCAAGCATTTGTTTACTTTACCCTGCCTCCTAAGATTCTCAGCAGTTTGTAAAGGGTGGATTATCAGTGTTGAATCAACAATCATGATAGGCAAATCATTCTTTGCAATAGTAATTAAGTTGAATCAGTGCTAAACCACCTTAAAGGGATACTAAACCCAATTTTTTTCTTTCATGATTCAGATAGAGCATGAGATTTTAAGCACCTTTCTAATTTACTCCTATTATCAAATTTTCTTTGTTCTCATGCTATCTTGATTTGAAAAAGCAGTACTGTAAACTATAGAGCTGGACCATTTTTTGTTCAACACCTGGGTAGCGCTTGCCGATTTGTGGCTAAATGTAGCAAACCAATCAGCAAGCTCTACTAAGGTGCTGAACAAAAAATGGGCCGGCTCCTAACCTTTTATTACTGCTTTTTCAAATTAAGATAACATGAGAACAAAGAAAAATTGATAATAGGAGTAAATTAGAAAGTTGTTTAAAATTGCATGCTCTATCTGAATCATGAAAGAAAAAATGTGGGGCTAGTATCCCTTTAAGGGAAGAAATAAGGGCAGGCTTCCACAGTCTCTCTCTCAACTGCACATCTGCAAACAATGTTTGGGCTATATCTGAACAGGACCGTCTTTAACACAGGGCAAAAGGGGCAGCTGCCCAGGGCCCAGTCTTTGTTATGGGGCCCAAGAGTCCTAAAAAAAATAAATAAATTTTTTTTGGTTCATGCCAGACTGCTGATGTCAGTCCTAATACTGTCACAGTCAAAAGTTCTCTGCTTATATTTATTTGTGGGAAACTGTGCCAGACTGAACTGGGATCATGTGACATGCCAAGCTAGTGCCATGTGCTGTTTTAGGTGTTCACTGTGCAGCACTGAATGCTAAGCCCTAACTCGGCATCCAACCAATCATACTGTATAAGAAAAAGTTCTGCTGGGGTTACCACTGTTACCAGGTAACTGCTCTGGTGGTGGGGATTGTTCAGGGTAGGGCTGACTGTAGGCATATGCAGCATAAAGCTGGAGCGGCAGGCACGTGAGGATTTGAACATCTGTGCAGCTGCAGTCACTGCTCTCTTCCGTCTTGAGGCACACATACATTGTATTTTTAATATTGGATTATATATTGGAGTGTGTACATAAATTTGTGTGTGCTCTGTAGTGTGTGTTTGTGTGTACATGTGTATGCTCTGGAGAGTGTGTGTGTGTACATGTATATGTGTATACTCTGGAGAGTGTGTGTGTATATGGGTTAGGGGAGTTTGGTAGCATTCCCTTGGTATTCATGAAAGTGGTAATTTTACTGTACAGTGGCTGTCTAAACAATAAATATGTAGTGAATATCCCAAAACTGGTGAGATGCTTTTAGGGGGGCCCAACATTCTTGTACCAGGGCCCTGTAGACATTAGGGGGGCTACTTATCAAGCCGTCTACTTTTCTGGCTTCGCCGGCCCAATACGTCCGCCTAAGCTCGCCTACCTTCGCCGCCGCGGACCTTGAATACGTTCGCCTAAGTTATCAAATAAAGCTGTCAAAAAGCCGCGGGGCGATGAGCAGCGGACTGTGACAGTTATCACTCATCCGATCTCGCTGCCCTTCGGCTTTTTCCCAGCTTTATTGCTAGCCTGTCACTAAGCACTCACACTAAACTACACTGTTCTACCCCCTATACCGGCGCCCCCGGAGCCCCCCGCAACTAAATAAAGTTACTAACCCCTAAACCGCCGCTCCTAGACCCCGCCGCAACTCTTATAAATGTATTAACCCCTAAACCGCCGCTCCTAGACCCCGCCGCAACTCTTATAAATGTATTAACCCCTAAACCGCCGCTCCCGGACACCGCTGCCACCTACATTATACCTAGTAACCCCTATCCTGCCCCCCTATACCGTCGCCCTCTATTATAAAATTATTAACCCCTATCCTGCTGATCCCGCACCTCTCCGCAACTAAATAAATAGTTTAACCCCTAAACCGCCGCTCCATGAACCCGCCGCAACCTATAATAAATTTATTAACCCCTATCCTGCCCCCCACTACGCCGCCGCCACTGTAATAAAATGATTAACCCCTAAACCTAAGTCTAACCCTAACCATAACGCCCCCCTAACTTAAATATTAATTAAATAAATCTAAATAAATTAACTCTTATTAACTAAATGAATCCTATTTAAAACTAAATACTTACCTTTAAAATAAACCCTAATATAGCTACAATATAAATAATAATTATATTCTAGCTATCTTAGGATTTATTTTCATTTTACAGGTACCTTTCAATTTATTTTAACCAGGTACAATAGCTATTAAATAGTTATTAACTATTTAATAGCTTATCTAGCTAAAATAAAGAGAAATGTACCTGTGAAATAAATCCTAACCTAAGTTACAATTACACCTAACACTACACTATACTTTAATAAATTATTCCTATTTAAAAATAAATACTTACCTGTAAAATAAACCCTAAGATAGCTACAATGTAATTAATAATTATATTATAGCTATCTTAGGATTTATATTTATTTTACAGGTAACTTTGTATTTATTTTAGCTAGTTAGAATAGTTATTAAATAGTTATTAACTATTTAATAACTACCTAGCTAAAAGAAATACAAAATTACCTGTAAAATAAATCCTAACTTAAGATACAATTAAACCTAATACTACACTATCATTAAATTAACTAAATAAACTACCTACAAATAACTACAATTAAATACAATTACATAAACTAACTAAAGTACAAAAAATAAAAAAAGCTAAGTTACAAAAAATAAAAAATTAAGTTACAAACATGTTAAAAATATTACAACAATTTTAAGCTACTTACACCTAATCTAAGCCCCCTAATAAAATAACAAACCCCCCCAAAATAAAAAAAATCCCTACCCTATTCTAAATTACATAAATTTCAAAGCTCTTTTACCTTACCAGCCCTTAAAAGGGCCATTTGTGGGGGCATGCCCCAAAAAGTTCAGCTCTTTTGCCTGTAAAATAAAAATACAACCCCCCCCCCAACATTAAAAACCCACCACCCACATACCCCTAATCTAACCCAAACCCCCCTTACAAAAACCTAACACTAATCCCCTGAAGATCATCCTACCTTGAGTCGTCTTCACTCAGCCGAGCCACCGATGGAACTGAAGAGGGCATCCGGAACGGAAGAAGTTAATCCTCCAAGCGGCGCTGAAGAAATCTTCCATCCGATGAAGTCATCATCCAGGCGGCGCTGAAGAAGTCTTCGATCCGGCCGATGTCATCTTCAAAGAGGCGCTGAAGAGGTCTTCTATCCGGGCGAAGTCATCTTCCAAGCCGGGTCTTCAATCTTCCTTCCGCCGACGCGGAACCACCTTCTTCACCGACGGACTACGACGAATGACGGCTCCTTTAAGGGACGTCATCCAAGATGGCGTCCCCTCAATTCCGATTGGCTGATAGGATTCTATCAGCCAATCGGAATTAAGGTAGGAAAATCTGATTGGCTGATGGAATCAGCCAATCAGATTCAAGTTCAATCCGATTGGCTGATCCAATCAGCCAATCAGATTGAGCTCGCATTCTATTGGCTGATCGGAACAGCCAATAGAATGCGAGCTCAATCTGATTGGCTGATTCCATCAGCCAATCAGATTTTCCTACCTTAATTCCGATTGGCTGATAGAATCCTATCAGCCAATCGGAATTGAGGGGACGCCATCTTGGATGACGTCCCTTAAAGGAGCCGTCATTCGTCGTAGTCCGTCGGTGAAGAAGGTGGTTCCGCGTCGGCGGAAGGAAGATTGAAGACCCGGCTTGGAAGATGACTTCGCCCGGATAGAAGACCTCTTCAGCGCCTCTTTGAAGATGACATCGGCCGGATCGAAGACTTCTTCAGCGCCGCCTGGATGATGACTTCATCGGATGGAAGATTTCTTCAGCGCCGCTTGGAGGATTAACTTCTTCCGCTCCGGATGTCCTGTGGGTGGTGGGTTTTAATGTTGGGGGGGGGTTGTATTTTTATTTTACAGGCAAAAGAGCTGAACTTTTTGGGGCATGCCCCCACAAATGGCCCTTTTAAGGGCTGGTAAGGTAAAAGAGCTTTGAAATTTATGTAATTTAGAATAGGGTAGGGATTTTTTTTTATTTTGGGGGGGTTTGTTATTTTATTAGGGGGCTTAGATTAGGTGTAAGTAGCTTAAAATTGTTGTAATATTTTTAACATGTTTGTAACTTAATTTTTTATTTTTTGTAACTTAGCTTTTTTTATTTTTTGTACTTTAGTTAGTTTATGTAATTGTATTTCATTGTAGTTCTTTGTAGGTAGTTTATTTAGTTAATTTAATGATAGTGTAGTATTAGGTTTAATTGTAACTTAAGTTAGGATTTATTTTACAGGTAATTTTGTATTTCTTTTAGCTAGGTAGTTATTAAATAGTTAATAACTATTTAATAACTATTCTAACTAGCTAAAATAAATACAAAGTTACCTGTAAAATAAATATAAATCCTAAGATAGCTATAATATAATTATTAATTACATTGTAGCTATCTTAGGGTTTATTTTACAGGTAAGTATTTATTTTTAAATAGGAATAATTTATTAAAGTATAGTGTAGTGTTAGGTGTAATTGTAACTTAGGTTAGGATTTATTTCACAGGTACATTTCTCTTTATTTTAGCTAGGTAAGCTATTAAATAGTTAATAACTATTTAATAGTTATTGTACATGGTTAAAATAAATTGAAAGGTACCTGTAAAATAAAAATAAATCCTAAGATAGCTAGAATATAATTATTATTTATATTGTAGCTATATTAGGGTTTATTTTAAAGGTAAGTATTTAGTTTTAAATAGGATTCATTTAGTTAATAAGAGTTAATTTATTTAGATTTATTTAATTAATATTTAAGTTAGGGGGCGTTAGGGTTAGGGTTAGGTTTAGGGGTTAATCATTTTATTACAGTGGCGGCGGCGTAGTGGGGGGCAGGATAGGGGTTAATAAATGTATTATAGGTGGCGACGGTGTAGGGGGGGCAGGATAGGGGTTAATACATTTAATATAGGTTGCGGCGGGTTCAGGGAGCGGCGGTTTAGGGGTTAATACACTTATTATAGTTGCGGTGGGATCCGGGAGCGGCGGTTTAGGGGTTAATACACTTATTATAGTTGCGGTGGGATCCGGGAGCGGCGGTTTAGGGGTTAATACACTTATTATAGTTGCGGTGGGCTCCGGGAGCGGCGGTTTAGGGGTTAATATGTATAGAGTAGCTTGCGGTGGGCTCCGGGAGCGGCGGTTTAGGGGGTAATAACTTTATTTAGTTGCGGCGGTGTAGGGGGGGGTCAGATTAGTGGTGTTTAGACTCGGGGTACATGTTAGGGTGTTAGGTGTAGACAGCTCCCATAGAAATCAATGGGATGTCTGTCAGCAGCGAACTTGTACTTTCGCTATGGTCAGACTCCCATTGATTCCTATGGGATCCGCCGCCTCCAGGCTGGCGCTTTGAAAACCAGGTACGCTGGGCCGTAAACGTGCCGAGCGTACCTGCTAGTTTTTTGCTAGCTAGCAAAAGTAGTGAGAATGTGCCGCACTTGTGTGCGGAACATCTGGAGTGACGTAAGAATCGATCTGTGTCGGACTGAGTCCGGCGGATCGAAGCTGACGTCACAAAATTCTACTTTTGCCGGTCTCGAGCCTTTGATAACTAAGGCGTATCAGCCTCGCCACAAATACGCTGCGGAATACGCAGCGTATTTGAGGTTGACGGCTTGATAACTACCCCCCTAGGTCCGACACTGATTTTTACTATGCAATGCTGTGCATTGCATTAAATATTTATGTACTTAAACAAATATATAAATAAATTAAAAACCAACATTTAATTAATTAGTAAATATTTTAAATGAATCCACAGTGGAGGAATTTATATATTTATTTACATATTAGTACTGCTTAGGTCCAGTTTCACATATTGCAATTTATTTCATATTTTTTTGAAAATGATTAGCCCAACAGTGGATGATCCACTGCTGGGCTAATAATTTAAAAAAAAAAAAAAAAAAAAAAAAGATTTCGTTATTTTTTGGGGTGTTGGGGTGGAGAGCGAAATTGCATGGGCGGGGGGGGGGGGGGGGGCAAGGAAATGTTTGCTCAGGGCCCAGTCAGTATTAAAGATGGCCCTGTATCTGAATATTAGTTTGTGATTGGTTTGCAGGGATTCTTTTGTTCTGGGGGCAGGGAAATCAGTGGAATGAACAAACATAAAACAGTTTAGTCATTTGACAAAACAAAGCTGCAGTTTTCATTGCAAAATTATTCTCAGAAATGAAGGTTCAAAATTATGTAGTTTACAATTTGTGTTTAGTCGTCCTTTAATATGAAATCTAGGATTACTTAACCCCTTAGTGACCAGACCATTTTTAAATTTTCTTACCGTTAAGGACTAGGGCTGTTTTTACATTTCTGTGGTGTTTGTATTTAGCCCAGAGGCAAAACTTTTTCTTCATTTTCTGCAATGAGATTTTTTAGTGAAAATTTTTCTGCAGCGTCTGAGGAGCCAGTGTTGCTGCGTTCTTTGCCCTTAGTGTGCATGAGGACAGGTTCATGTACAGCCTCGATGATGTCTGCTGTATGTTCCCACAGTGTCACTCTGCCTGGGAACCTACTCTACTGTACTGCTGGGGTCTATATCCTTTTTTTGGAGGGGCTGCTGCTTCATGCTTATACTGCTGATGTATACTAGATGCTTAGAAATGACTCAATATATATATATATATATATATATATATATATATAAATATATATATATACACATGTAAAAAACAAGGTAACAGCACCACAGCACACAATCTTCTTTTAAAGGTGAAAAATCTTTATTTGAGGTTTAGCAACCAGTAAAAAGCGACGTTTCGGACCTACATAGTCCTTAATCATGCATAAGTTAAAATCAAACAAACAGACTTTAAAAAGGGTATCTGGACCAATCATGCTTCAGTTCTCAGTGTTAATTGGTTTAACCCATACCTATCCAGGTTTGTAAATTTCAACAACACAGTGGCCTCTAGTGGTACCAGAATATATTCCATCATTTAAAACCATTATAAAAACAAATACAAATCATAATCTCTATTCAGACCATATGGATGTAATGTGTTCAGACGTTTAATCCACCATACTTCTTTCTGTTTTAATTTTAGTTCCCTATTACCCCCTCTTCTATGATGGGGGATATGGTCAATCACTTGAAAGCGAAGCTGGCTTACTGTATGACCCATATTTGTAAAATGTGCTGATACTGGAAGTGACATATCTTTTGATTTAATGGATGCTTTATGTTGACTAAACCTATCCCTGGCGGCTTGGGTGGTCTCGCCAATGTAACAAAGACCACATGGGCATTTAAGTAGGTAGATTGCATAGTTGGTTTGGCATGTATATAACCCATTGATTGTATATTGCTTTCTTTTGTCATTTTGTGCTAAGAATTTCCCTTTAATAACTGAATTACATTGAGCACAGTGTAAGCAGGGGTAACAGCCTTTATTAGGGGTAGTTAGATAATTTACATCAGACATTTTAGTTGTACCTATATCAGCTTTTACTATGTGATCCCTAAGATTTTTTACCCTTCTATATGATGGCATAGGGGGGAGTTTAAATGATTCTATCTCTGGATTATATTTTGACAAAAGATGCCAGTGTTTTCTTACTATTCTAAAGATGTCATTACTCTTGTCACTGTATTCCATTGAAAGCACTAATCTATCTGTTCCTTTCTCTGTTGGTTTTTTATCATGTACTCTATCCAAATCCTGAATGTTTTTAGCGATATTTTCTTTTGGATATCCTCTTTGGATAAATTTATTGCCCATAGACACTAGTCTTTCTGGCAATACTTTTTGATCTCTAACTATTCTTTTAGTACGCAAAAGTTGACTCCTGGGTATGGATTTAAAAACAGTATCAGGATGGAAACTTTCATATCGCAACAGAGTATTTCTATCTGTGGGTTTTACATATAGATCTGTACTTAATGTATTTCCATGTCGATATACAGTTGTATCCAAAAAGTTAATCTTTTGGATAGAGTAAGTAAGGGTAAATCTTAGGCCTGTCATGGAGGCATTAATATCCTCAACAAACTGTATCAGGGACTCCAATGAGCCCCCCCATATGCCAAAAATATCATCTATATACCTTAGCCACAGCTTACAATGGCTGATGAATGGCTGATTAGTGTAGACAAATTTGTTCTCAAAGCCACTCATGAACAAATTGGCATATGAGGGGGCTACATTGGAGCCCATGGCTGTTCCCCGCTTTTGCATGTAGTAAGTGTCTTGAAAGAGAAAATAATTGCAATATAGGACAAGTCTCAACATGTCATCAAAAAAATCAATCTGAGATAGATTATATAAGCCACTGTCACTCAGAAAACTTTTCACAGTCAATAGACCTGCCTCATGGGGAATAGAGGTATATAAAAGAGGTATGTGAAAAGTTTTCTGAGTAACAGTGGCTTATATAATCTATCTCAGATTGATTTTTTTGATGACATGTTGAGACTTGTCCTATATTGCAATTATTTTCTCTTTCAAGACACTTACTACATGCAAAAGCGGGGAACAGCCATGGGCTCCAATGTAGCCCCCTCATATGCCAATTTGTTCATGAGTGGCTTTGAGAACAAATTTGTCTACACTAATCAGCCATTCATCAGCCATTGTAAGCTGTGGCTAAGGTATATAGATGATATTTTTGGCATATGGGGGGGCTCATTGGAGTCCCTGATACAGTTTGTTGAGGATATGAATGCCTCCATGACAGGCCTAAGATTTACCCTTACTTACTCTATCCAAAAGATTAACTTTTTGGATACAACTGTATATCGACATGGAAATACATTAAGTACAGATCTATATGTAAAACCCACAGATAGAAATACTCTGTTGCGATATGAAAGTTTCCATCCTGATACTGTTTTTAAATCCATACCCAGGAGTCAACTTTTGCGTACTAAAAGAATAGTTAGAGATCAAAAAGTATTGCCAGAAAGACTAGTGTCTATGGGCAATAAATGTATCCAAAGAGGATATCCAAAAGAAAATATCGCTAAAAACATTCAGGATTTGGATAGAGTACATGATAAAAAACCAACAGAGAAAGGAACAGATAGATTAGTGCTTTCAATGGAATACAGTGACAAGAGCAATGACATCTTTAGAATAGTAAGAAAACACTGGCATCTTTTGTCAAAATATAATCCAGAGATAGAATCATTTAAACTCCCCCCTATGCCATCATATAGAAGGGTAAAAAATCTTAGGGATCACATAGTAAAAGCTGATATAGGTACAACTAAAATGTCTGATGTAAATTATCTAACTACCCCTAATAAAGGCTGTTACCCCTGCTTACACTGTGCTCAATGTAATTCAGTTATTAAAGGGAAATTCTTAGCACAAAATGACAAAAGAAAGCAATATACAATCAATGGGTTATATACATGCCAAACCAACTATGCAATCTACCTACTTAAATGCCCATGTGGTCTTTGTTACATTGGCGAGACCACCCAAGCCGCCAGGGATAGGTTTAGTCAACATAAAGCATCCATTAAATCAAAAGATATGTCACTTCCAGTATCAGCACATTTTACAAATATGGGTCATACAGTAAGCCAGCTTCGCTTTCAAGTGATTGACCATATCCCCCATCATAGAAGAGGGGGTAATAGGGAACTAAAATTAAAACAGAAAGAAGTATGGTGGATTAAACGTCTGAACACATTACATCCATATGGTCTGAATAGAGATTATGATTTGTATTTGTTTTTATAATGGTTTTAAATGATGGAATATATTCTGGTACCACTAGAGGCCACTGTGTTGTTGAAATTTACAAACCTGGATAGGTATGGGTTAAACCAATTAACACTGAGAACTGAAGCATGATTGGTCCAGATACCCTTTTTAAAGTCTGTTTGTTTGATTTTAACTTATGCATGATTAAGGACTATGTAGGTCCGAAACGTCGCTTTTTACTGGTTGCTAAACCTCAAATAAAGATTTTTCACCTTTAAAAGAAAATTGTGTGCTGTGGTGCTGTTACCTTGTCTTTTACATGGACTGTATACACTGGAGTTTGGCTGATACTCCTTGGTAACGTGCACACAGGTGGGAAAGAAATTTTACTAAAACCTATGGTGCTGGATTCAACTCACTTACTTCTTGTTCATGGAATCAGCAGAGTCACGAGCACCTGTAGTGAGTGAAAACACAATGGAGGACAAGCAGCCTTCTACTTTCTCCTATTCAGACATAGATGCAGCACGCATCACCTCACTGGCCCTGGGATCAAGGAATTTCTTAAGGGTCACTGCAGAAGCAGACACTAAAAAAGAGTATGAGAGAACAAAAAGAAAATTGATATCTCTGGAACTGCATTCTGTGACACTTGCAGAATACTACCGTATTAAAAGGATCCCCAGAGGCTTAAGAGTTAAACTGAGGCCCACCATTCTATCTAACAATGAAATGTATAAAAGTAAATTTGAGAGCATTCTGAATAAGTGCTCATTTGACCTTATCGTCTTGACCGTGGAGTGCCTACAACTGGAAATTGAGAAACAGAAAAAAACCGTATCAGAAGTGGAAAGAATGATGGAAACTAAACTCACCCTGGATATGCTGAAAACTACTAAAGAAGAAGTAGATGCATTACTGGCACAATACCGTTCAGACCTGGAAGAAAGGAAAAGGGTTACATTTGCACGGGATGAAACGGACTATGCCAACAACAGAGTGTACCAGTGGTCACATGACCAGACGTCACAACGTGAGGGCCCACGCTGGAGGAGACAGCCGAGAATTACAGCAGCGCAAGAAAAGGAAGACAGCTCATCATCCGGCGAGAGTTTTTTAGACACAGGCTCAGAAGGCGATACCGGAGGGGAGGGCGGAAGCACCGCCGATCAAAGGGAGTACAAGATGCACACACGGAGTTCCTGGAACCAGCAAGGGCAGCCGCAGCGGTCACGGAGAGGAGCCAGACATCGCAGGGGTATGAGAAAACAACAATAGAGGTAAAAAAGTTGCCGGTTGTTAACCCCTTACTGTTTAACAAAAATGAACTGCCTGTTACTAACTTTATAAAGGGAAATGAACGGAACGAACTGTCTAATATTGCTAGTACTCCAGTGTCATCTGAAAATCCACTTGAGGGAAATGAACTGCCTGAGATTAACCTCTTAGAGTGTGGTATAATAGGGGGAAATGAACTGCCTGAAATTAACTCCCTAGAGTGTGACATAATAGATAGTACACTGTCTGAGTTTATACCTGTGATACCCAATGCTAGTCCACAGGCAAATGTTGAAACTAATCTGGTTATTAATATTTCGAAATATAAGCTTACAGATAATGAGCATAGCTTATTAATGAAGGGCTTGTCATACTGTCCAGTGAAAGATTGTGATGAGTTTGAAATTGACAAAGATCTATACAAATTTTTCAGACTTCTAAGGTTGAAATCAATATATGGTGGTAAAAATGTAGCCAATGTAAGTGAAACTAATGCAATAAATGAAGATGATATGCAGAGTGAATGTTTGAATTTGAAAAAGTTAAATCTGCACAAAAAATCTTCATATGTACCTCCAACAAGCAACTCAGGTGTAGAAACATTTGTTAAATTTGTTCAACAAGATGTTGCTAATCTAATGAAAAAAACTAGATTAAATCCTTACACAAATCAACATAACCTCACAAAAGGGGAATGGGAGGCTATATCTACTTTGAAAAATAACAAAAATATCACCATAAAAAATGCTGACAAGGGCGGAGCAATAATAGTGTTAGACACTGACTATTATGTGCAGGAGATATTACAACAGCTGTCAGATGGAGGGGTTTATGAAATATTGGATCATGATCCTCTTAAAGAAATACAAAGAGAGCTTAAGGGCATATTAGATAGAGCTTTGACTCATAACATTATTTCTAAACAGGTCTATGATTTTTTGTATAATAAATACCCCATAACACCAATTTTTTATACATTACCCAAAGTCCATAAAAGCTTATTACATCCACCAGGACGCCCTATTGTGGCCTGTACCGATTCTATTTTTTCTAATATCTCTATCTTTCTGGACAAAGTCCTCTTTCCATTTGTCAAACAGCAAAAATCCTTTATTAAGGATACAAATGATTTTCTTTCAAAACTTATGGGGATTGAAATAGAGGATACTTGGTTAATTTTTTCACTGGATGTGGTAAATCTATATACCTCTATTCCCCATGAGGCAGGTCTATTGACTGTGAAAAGTTTTCTGAGTGACAGTGGCTTATATAATCTATCTCAGATTGATTTTTTTGATGACATGTTGAGACTTGTCCTATATTGCAATTATTTTCTCTTTCAAGACACTTACTACATGCAAAAGCGGGGAACAGCCATGGGCTCCAATGTAGCCCCCTCATATGCCAATTTGTTCATGAGTGGCTTTGAGAACAAATTTGTCTACACTAATCAGCCATTCATCAGCCATTGTAAGCTGTGGCTAAGGTATATAGATGATATTTTTGGCATATGGGGGGGCTCATTGGAGTCCCTGATACAGTTTGTTGAGGATATTAATGCCTCCATGACAGGCCTAAGATTTACCCTTACTTACTCTATCCAAAAGATTAACTTTTTGGATACAACTGTATATCGACATGGAAATACATTAAGTACAGATCTATATGTAAAACCCACAGATAGAAATACTCTGTTGCGATATGAAAGTTTCCATCCTGATACTGTTTTTAAATCCATACCCAGGAGTCAACTTTTGCGTACTAAAAGAATAGTTAGAGATCAAAAAGTATTGCCAGAAAGACTAGTGTCTATGGGCAATAAATTTATCCAAAGAGGATATCCAAAAGAAAATATCGCTAAAAACATTCAGGATTTGGATAGAGTACATGATAAAAAACCAACAGAGAAAGGAACAGATAGATTAGTGCTTTCAATGGAATACAGTGACAAGAGCAATGACATCTTTAGAATAGTAAGAAAACACTGGCATCTTTTGTCAAAATATAATCCAGAGATAGAATCATTTAAACTCCCCCCTATGCCATCATATAGAAGGGTAAAAAATCTTAGGGATCACATAGTAAAAGCTGATATAGGTACAACTAAAATGTCTGATGTAAATTATCTAACTACCCCTAATAAAGGCTGTTACCCCTGCTTACACTGTGCTCAATGTAATTCAGTTATTAAAGGGAAATTCTTAGCACAAAATGACAAAAGAAAGCAATATACAATCAATGGGTTATATACATGCCAAACCAACTATGCAATCTACCTACTTAAATGCGCATGTGGTCTTTGTTACATTGGCGAGACCACCCAAGCCGCCAGGGATAGGTTTAGTCAACATAAAGCATCCATTAAATCAAAAGATATGTCACTTCCAGAATCAGCACATTTTACAAATATGGGTCATACAGTAAGCCAGCTTCGCTTTCAAGTGATTGACCATATCCCCCATCATAGAAGAGGGGGTAATAGGGAACTAAAATTAAAACAGAAAGAAGTATGGTGGATTAAACGTCTGAACACATTACATCCATATGGTCTGAATAGAGATTATGATTTGTATTTGTTTTTATAATGGTTTTAAATGATGGAATATATTCTGGTACCACTAGAGGCCACTGTGTTGTTGAAATTTACAAACCTGGATAGGTATGGGTTAAACCAATTAACACTGAGAACTGAAGCATGATTGGTCCAGATACCCTTTTTAAAGTCTGTTTGTTTGATTTTAACTTATGCATGATTAAGGACTATGTAGGTCCGAAACGTCGCTTTTTACTGGTTGCTAAACCTCAAATAAAGATTTTTCACCTTTAAAAGAAGATTGTGTGCTGTGGTGCTGTTACCTTGTTTTTTACATGGACTGTATACACTGGAGTTTGGCTGATACTCCTTGGTAACGTGCACACAGGTGGGAAAGAAATTTTACTAAAACCTATGGTGCTGGATTGAACTCACTTACTTCTTATATATATATACACACATATAAATACACACACATATATATATATATATATACACACACACACATATATTTATATATATATATATATATATATATATATTCAAAAATAGAGCGCACTCCCACCTAAAAAACGACTACCAGGGTGCAGGCAAGTATATTCATAAAATAGAACAGACGCATGAACTCGCTGGATTTGTGCAGAATAAGTGCTTTAATGGCACATCAAACCAGTAACGTTTCGGGGATCAATCACCCCTTCATCAGCTTTGGTCTGATGAAGGGGTGATTGATCCCCGAAACGTTACTGGTTTGATGTGCCATTAAAGCACTTATTCTGCACAAATCCAACGAGTGCATGCGTATGTTGTATGTTAAATTATATATATATATATATATATATAAACACACACACTTTAAATATACACACACACATAAATATATACACACACATATATATATATATATATATATATATATATTTATACATATTCACAGACATATATACACACATATATATATATACACATATATGCAGATATATATATATATATATATATATATACACACACACACACATACATATTAACACACACACACTCATATATATATATATATATATATATATATATATATATATATATATATATACATATATACACACATGCAAATATTAACACATACACACACACACACACACATGCATACATACACACACACACATACATATTAACACACATTTATTAAAAAACTAAATCTGGCTCCTAAGTATATTGGTTGGCTCCTAGAATACATTTGTTAAGCCCTGACTTACCTTTTCTGCAATGTGCTGTTACCCTGTACCGCACTGAAGTTCAGGAAGGGGGTGGAAATTGAAAAGAGAGGAACGTAGTAAATATTTACACGGAGATAGAACAGAACAGTGACACCTGCAGGTAGAAATTAAAAGTGCATGCAATTTAAAAAAAAAAATTTTTTTAACAGTCATGGCCGGTCTTTCTGCAGCCAGTTTCTGCGATGAGATTGCACATCGCACAGTGTTCTACCTTGGGGGTGTTTAGCAGTAATTTTCCTCTTACTCATTTACTGTACCCACATTTATTATATACAGTTTTTCTCGCCATTAAATTGACTTTCCAAAGTGTCCATTATTTTCATCATATCATATCATAAAATTTACTATAAAAAAATTATAAAATATGATGAAAAAATTGAAACACACACATTTTTTCTAAATTTGACTACCAAAATCTGTTACACATCTACAACCACCTAAAAACACCCATGCTAAATAGTTTTTAAATTTTGTCCTGAGTTTAGAAATACCCAATGTTTACATGTTCTTTGCTTTTTTTTTGCAAGTTATAGGGCAATAAGTACAAGTAGCACTTTGCTATTTCCAAACCATTTTTCCCCCAAAATTAGCGAAAGTTACATTATAACACTGATATCTGTCAGGAATCCCTGAATAACCCTTCACATGTATATATTTTTTAAAAGAAGACAACCTAAGATATTAAACTTGGAGTATTTTGACTCTTTTCATGCAACCATTTTACCAACAATCTATGCCAAAGTTTTTTTAAAAAAAAATGTGGTGATTTTTTGACACAAATAGCAATTTAAGAATACATGTACTGAGAACTTTAAGGGTTACTGCCACTGAGTACAGTGATACTACCCATGTATAGGTGTGTCAGGTTCTCAGGGGGCTAAAAGGCCTTATCTTTAGGGGGCACTTTCCAGTTTTACAACTTGGAATTTTCACATCTGTCACCCATGTCCTATTTGGGACATTTTTGAAGCTGGCCAATGTAATTTATCCCCATCAAACCATATATTTTTGAAAAGAAGACACCCTAGGGTTTTTGAAATGCTGGTATTTTAACACTTTCCATGCACTAATTTAACCACCAGTCTTTGTGAATCTTTTGGGTAGTCATTTTTTTGTGTTATTTTTCATACACATTGTACTTTAGGCATGGATTCTCAGTTCCTGTTATGTGTTACTGCCAAAGAACACCCACTAACATTACAAACTCCCACCTCCCCAAACCCACAAAATAAAACAATAAAAACTATTTAAAAAACCTAAGCTGCCCATTTGTATGGGCAATGCCCTTAAAAGGGCATTTAGCTCTTTTGCTGCCCAAGCCCTAATCTAAAAATAAAAACCCACCCCAAAACGAAAAAAAAACATTACACAAAATTACAAATTATCAAAAATAATAAAAATGATTCCTATTCTAATACCCATTTAAAAAATAAAATAAAAATACAAATACCCACTAACATTACAAACCCCCACCTCCCCAAACCCACAAAATAAAAAAAATAAAACTATCTAAAAAAACCTAAGATCCCCATTGCCCTGAAAAGGGCATTTGGATGGGCATTGCCCTTAAAAGGGCATTTAGCTCTTTTACTGCCCAAACCCTAATCTAAAAATAAAACCCACCCAAAAAACCCTTAAGAAAACCTAACACTAACCCCCGATGATCCACTTACAGTTTTTGAAGTCCCACTTGAACGATCTTCATCCTGGTGGAGAAGTCCTCATCCAAGCGGCGAGAAGTCTTCATCCAGGCGGCCTCTTTAATCTTCCTCCAGGCGGCATCTTCTATCTTGATCCTGGCGGCGTGGAGCGGGTCCATCCTGAAGACATCCGGTGCGGAGCATCCTCTTCCCTTGCATTCCTATTGTCTATTGTCTGAAAATTTTGTTTCAGCCAATAGGAATTAGAGCTGCTAAAATCCTATTGGCTGTTCAAATCATCCAATAGAATTTAAGCAGCTCTCATTCTATTGGATGATGAATCATCCAATAGAATGAGAGCTGCTTGAATCCTATTGGCTGATTTGAACAGCCAATATGATCTTAGCAGCCCTAATTCCTATTGGCTGATTCAAATTTTTCAGCCAATAGGAATGCAATGGTACCCCCAGTATAAAAGGGGTACCTTGCGTTTCAGTCCTCAGTGTGCAGCGGACGATCGCATGAAGAGGACCTCCACGTCGGATCAATGGACCTTCACCTGGATCTCCGCCTCCGTGCATCGCCGCTCCGCCTTTGCAGGGATGAAGAAGATGCCGGTCCCGCGATGGATGATGATGGAGCCGCCTGGATGAAAATGCCGCCTGGATGAAGATGGAGCTGCCAGGATGAAGATTGTTCAAGCGGGACTTCAACAATTGTGAGTATCTAAAGAGGGGTTAGTGTTAGTTTTTTTTTAAGATTTTTTTTTTTTTTTTTTTTTTTTTTAGATTAGGGTTTGGGCAACAAAAGTGCTAAATAGCCTTTTCAGGGCAATGCCCATCCAAATGCCCTTTTCAGGGCAATGGGTAGATTAGGTTTTTTTAGATATTTTTTTGTTTGTTTGTGGGGTTGGGGTATTTGTAATGTTAATGGGACTTTGTATTTGTTTTCATAAACAGAGCTGATTTCTTTAGGGCAATACCCTACAAAAGGCCCTTTTAAGGGCCATTGGTAGTTTATTCTAGATTAGGTTTTTTATTTTGGGGTGATTTTTTTAAAAATGGGTATTAGAATAGGAATACTTTTTATTATTTTTTATAATTTGTTTGTTATTTTGTGTAATGTTTTTTTTTTGGGTGGGTTTTTATTTTTAAATTAGGGCTTGGGCAGCAAGAGCTAAATGCCCTTTTAAGGGCAATGCCCATACAAATGCCCTTTTTAGGGCAATGGGTAGATTAGGTTTTACTTTATTTTTATTTTGTAGGCTTGGGGGGTGGGGATTTGTATACTGTTAGGGGTGTTTGTTTTGTTTTGTTTTGTAGCAAAAGAGATGTTAACTTTAGGGCAATACCCTACAAAAGGCCCTTTTCAGGGCACCCAAAAGACCATTTTAAGGGCCCTTGATAGTTTATTATAGATTAAGGTATATTTGTATTTAATTTGATTAAAGGGTATATGAATAGGAATAATTTTTCTTGTTTTGGATAATTTCGTTTGTTATGTTTTCTAATACTAGTTTTTTTTGTTTGTTTTTTAATTTTAGTGTAAGGCATCTTCGGTTTTATTTTTATTTCACAGATAAGTTTGTATTTATTTTAACTAGGTAGTTAGTAAATAGTTAATAATTATTTACTAACTAGTCTACCTAGTTAAAATAAATACAAACATACCTGTGAAATAAAAATAAAAGCTAAGCTAGCTACAATATATCTATTAGTTATATTGTAGCTAGCTTAGGTTTTATTGCACAGGTAAGTTACTTTGTATTTAGATTTAAATAGGTATTATTAGTTATTATTTGTAACTTTAATTTATTTATATTTTAATTTTGTTAATGTTAGGGGGTGTTAGGTTTTGGGTTATACCTTTAATATAGACTTAGAGTTAGTTAGTGTAGGGAACTGCAGTTTAGGAAGGAACAATTAAAAATTCCGAATATGAATAATGGATCTGAAAATTCAGAAACATATTTATTCATTTTCGTAATTTTTCGGGATGTGCCGATTCGGCAATTCTGATGCATCCAAATCGCCAAATCTGCCAAAATTCGGCTGAATTCGGCTGAATTCGTCCAAAACGAACCGCACATATCTAATTTATAATGATCACTGACATGCTAGGGGTTAATGGCTCTGAAAAGAACCTTTGGGTCTCACAATTTTTAACAAATATTCTATTAACTAAATCTCTCTCCCTAAACACAGATCTCTCTCTCTCTCTCTCTCTGTGTCTAAAACACAAGTGAGGAGAGGGAGGAAGATTCACACTGGTCAGAGTCAATATTTACTAATATGGACATGATCAGACAAATTGGAATTTTTATTATTATAAATGTACTTATAGGGGCAAGCTCAGATTGGATGACCCTAGCCTGCCCCTATGATGAGGCAGGCTAGGGACACCCCCAGAAGCCCCATGATGCACTGAGCAGCGCCATCTTTCAAGCCACATGGTGGAGGGGGGATAGGGGCTATATGTGGCTTTTTTTTTATATAAAAACATATTTTATTTTTATTTTTTTAATTAAAATATATAATTTACTAAGTGCCTTGACCCACTGAGGCACTTAGCACACAGTCAGAGCATCACAAGCCTGCCCGATGACTTCTGATGCTCTGCTTGACTGGTGGGCTCCATGTGGAGCAAAACCGGAAGTGATCGCTCTGTGGCATCACTGAAATACTGTTTGAGCATCTAGAAACAATCTCGATCACTTCCAGCGCTCAGATTACCCGAGGACGTGTCAGGCACTTCCTTGGTCCTTAACGACTGCTTTTTGCAGGATGTGCCTGACACGTTCTCGGTCATTAAGGGGTTAAACCATCATTATTTTATATTTAAAGTGTCAATTGTATCACCTGCAGAGTATTTTTATCTGCTTCAAATAAAAGAAACATATGATATAACCAGAATCATCATTTATACTGTGTTGTTTGTGACTATAATCCCATAGTGCATTATTTATTTGTATTATTGGAATTGTAAAGGATTCTGAATGTCCACAAGGTATTATTTATAACATATCTAAAATTCCTTTGAAGGTTGCTCTTATAGAAAAATAACACTAAGCCTATGGATTCTATTTCAACAACATTGTAATAATTAATAAAACAAAGTAAACAGATTTTGTTACGATTTTTGATGCACCTGAACAATACCATTTTATTGCCGTGTATTTTTGTGGGAATGGTTAAATTATTCATTTTGTATGATTTTTAAAATGATGATTTTCATTCTGCAGTTTTGTAAAGTATGCATCTTATTTCCATATGAAAATGCCTTATACGCCCCTTAGCGAGACAACCAGTTTTCATGGTAAAAAGTGTCTTAAGATAATTCCACCAGGGAAATAGTGGCGAGCATTCTTAAATAATCTCGCCAGCCCAGGGACCTTTAGATCTTCCAGCCCTAAGATTTATTCTGTTTACACAGAGGATTTGTCCTTTCATTTTTAGGCATGTGCAATCAGAGGCTTCTGCCGCTTCTGCGTTTATCTCTTTACAGAGCTGGATTTCTTCTTGTGAAAGTTCAACACAATAAGATCTGGATTTGCACAGATTTTACTTTGTTGCACTTTCACAAGAAGAAATCTGTCTTCGAAAAAAGCCGAACACCGCAAGTAGCCCCCTTCTTCCGTGTTCAGAGGCATCCGAAACCTCAGAATGCACATGCCTATTCATTTTTACGTTGTTTTTTGTTTTTATATAAAACTACTTTTAGGTTGCCTATGAGCAGTATTATGACCAGGAAACATTGCCTAAATTACATAAGTTGTGGTTAGCACTTGGTCCCTCTCCAAGCTGATCCATATTATAGATGCAAATATACAAATATTCTGAAATCTAAACTATTGCAAAACCCAGACCTTTTCCCATCCCAAGCCGTTTGGATAAAGGGTTTTGTACCTGTGTTTTGTTATATGCCAAATACAGATCATACTACAGATCCCACATCATACTACCAATCAGATGCTTGATCTGTGCATACGCCTTACCTTTTGACTGTTTGTCTGTGTGTTGTGTGCTAAGACTACAGCGCAGTTGTGAATTTAAAGTGAGCGAATGCACATCTTCAGGCATCTGGCAGCTTTGTTTGCAACAATGTTTATAGCAATGTTATACATGGTGGCAAAAACTGCTGTCATAGACTGCTAAAGACACGTGCATACTCCTGAGCTCAGCCTACCTAGATTTTCTCTTCAACAAAGAATACCAAGAGAACAAAGCAAATCTGATAAGCGAAGTATTTGGTAAAGTTGTTTAAAAATTCCCACTATCTCAATCATAAACAGCAATGATGCTCATTTAGCACAAGACTGATTGAAGTATTCTGTACCAATTAAATAAAATATGCATATGCTTATTTAATTGTATAAAATAGGTTATGAAACATATTTTTCTCTTACATAAAATCTCAAAAGATACCATATAACTAAATGATCTCAGAGAAAGTGGGTGGGGCATGCAAATAAACACAAGTCATGCACTTATTCCTTGATTACAATACTGTTGTAAAATTATCACTTATAAATGTCACCATATTTACCATGTAGCCTTTCATTGCTGCACTATGGAGTGGAGGGCTGATATGACTACCGTAATCTATATGAAACTCCTAAAAAAAAAAACC
This sequence comes from Bombina bombina, assembly GCF_027579735.1. Lineage (NCBI taxonomy): Eukaryota > Metazoa > Chordata > Amphibia > Anura > Bombinatoridae > Bombina > Bombina bombina. The sequence goes on along the minus strand of NC_069501.1, from coordinate 441,603,402 downwards.
CACATAAATATTAAAAACAAAAACAAAATGATGTGTCTGCTTTAGAGGGAATCAAACAGAAGTGATTAGAAATCTAGGTCATATTAAGGAGAATTATTCCTTTCATAAGGATGCATTTTTCAGCTAATCCTCTACTTGATATAACAGCAAGAATATCAAGAAGCCAAATGCTCCTCCAACATACTTTGGATATATAAAAAGAAAAGCAAAAAGTATAAGCTCCAGATGGATGGCAATCCATGGGGAATGATGTCAGGAATATGGAGCTCATTAATTTTAGATTTCCATTTCACAGCCGCTAACGATAAGCTGATTTTACTGAGCCTTTTGGGAGTAGAGATAAGAGAAGGATAGTATATGGATATAATGCTCTAACAGGCATAGAAAAATAATCTTTGAGTTTGGATACAATTTCCCTGAAAAAAAAAGAAGGTATATTTCTATCTTAATAAACTGTATCAGAGTCTTGTGCAGTCTGATCCACTTTGGGATATAAAGTTTACTAAGCTGTTTACTGTGTTTGTGTTAATTATGTAATGTCATTGATTTAATGTCACATTTATTTCTATGATGTCATGGCTTAAATCAATTTGTATTTATTTATTTTTAACCCAGCTAAAGACACATATTTCAAGAGGTTAATACCAGCAGCATAATATGTTCCAATTTTTTTTTTAATGTTTATTCCTCATTCTATTTGTCTTTCTCGGTTTAAATATCTGCACTTGCAAGGAGGACCTTAGAAAACTTTTAAGAGGCCACCGATTGACAGAACAGACAATGGGGCCTATCTATCAAGCTCCGAAAGGAGCTTGACGGCCCGTGTTTCTGGTGAGTCTGAAGACTCGCCAGAAACAGCAGTTATGAAGCAGCGGTCACAAAGACCGCTGCTCCATAACCCTGTCCGCCTGCTCTGAGCAGGCGGACAGGAATCGCAACAATTCAACCCGATCGAGTACGATCGGGTTGATTGACACCCCCTGCTGGCGGCCCATTGGCCGCGAGTCTGCAAGGGGCGGCGTTGCGCCAGCAGCTCTTGTGAGCTGCTGGTGCAATGCTAAATGCGGAGAGCGTATTGCTCTCCGCATTCAGCGATGTCTTGCGGACCTGATCCGCACTGTCAGATCAGGTCCGCAAGATATTTCTTAAATATGCCTCATATTGTAGATTTTGCAAGGAGAAGAGAAAATGACTGGTTATCTGTGGCAGGGCTACAGGGAGAGGTGTCTGACAGACAAAATATAATCAGATTACATTTATCAGTGTGTCAAATTTTGCTTTTATTAATGTGTGAAAACCACTAAATGACATTTAAAATGGAATGATGTACAGGAAGTGCAGAATTATTAGACAAGTTGTATTTTTGAGGATTAATTTTATTATTGAACAACAACCATGTTCTCAATGAACCCAAAAAACTCATTAATATCAAAGCTGAATAGTTTTGGAAGTAGTTTTTAGTTTGTTTTTAGTTATAGCTATTTTAGGGGGATATCTGTGTGTGCAGGTGACTATTACTGTGCATAATTATTAGGCAACTTAACAAAAAACAAATATATACCCATTTCAATTATTTATTTTTACCAGTGAAACCAATATAACATCTCAACATTCACAAATATACATTTCTGACATTCAAAAATAAAACAAAAACAAATCAGTGACCAATATAGCCACCTTTCTTTGCAAGGACACTCAAAAGCCTACCATCCATGGATTCTGTCAGTGTTTTGATCTGTTCACCATCAACATTGCGTGCAGCAGCAACCACAGCCTCCCAGACACTGTTCAGAGAGGTGTACTGTTTTCCCTCCTTGTAAATCTCACATTTGATAATGGACCACAGGTTCTCAATGGGGTTCAGATCAGGTGAACAAGGAGGCCATGCCATTAGATTTTCTTCTTTTATACCCTTTCTTGGACGCGTGTGATGGAGCATTGTCCTGCATGAAAATCATGTTTTTCTTGAAGGATGCAGACTTCTTCCTGTACCACTGCTTGAAGAAGGTGTCTTCCAGAAACTGGCAGTAGGACTGGGAGTTGAGCTTGACTCCATCCTCAACCCGAAAAGGCCCCACAAGCTCATCTTTGATGATACCAGCCCAAACCAGTACTCCACCTCCACCTTGCTGGCGTCTGAGTCGGACTGGAGCTCTCTGCCCTTTACCAATCCAGCCACATTCCCATCCATCTGGCCCATCAAGACTCACTCTCATTTCATCAGTCCATAAAACCTTAGAAAAATCAGTCTTGAGATATTTCTTGGCCCAGTCTTGACGTTTCAGCTTGTGTGTCTTGTTCAGTGGTGGTCGTCTTTCAGCCTTTCTTACCTTGGCCATGTCTCTGAGTATTGCACACCTTGTGCTTTTGGGCACTCCAGTGATGTTGCAGCTCTGAAATATGGCCAAACTGGTGGCAAGTGGCATCTTGGCAGCTGCACGCTTGACTTTTCTCAGTTCATGGGCAGTTATTTTGCGCCTTGGTTTTTCCACACGCTTCTTGCGACCCTGTTGACTATTTTGAATGAAACGCTTGATTGTTCGATGATCACGCTTCAGAAGCTTTGCAATTTTAAGAGTGCTACATCCCTCTGCAAGATATCTCACTATTTTTGACTTTTCTGAGCCTGTCAAGTCTTTCTTTTGACCCATTTTGCCAAAGGAAAGGAAGTTGCCTAATAATTATGCACACCTGATATAGGGTGTTGATGTCATTAGACCACACCCCTTCTCATTACAGAGATGCACATCACCTAATATGCTTAATTGGTAGTAGGCTTTCAAGCCTATACAGCTTGGAGTAAGACAACATGCATAAAGAAGATGATGTGGTCAAAATACTAATTTGCCTAATAATTCTGCACTCCCTGTATTCAAGGGTCATGAAACACCAATTTTTTTCTTTTATGATTCAGATAGAGCATACAATTATAAACAACTTTCAATTTTGTCTTATATTACCAGATTTGCTCCATTCTCTTGGTGTCCTTTGTTGAAGCATACAGAAAGAGAAGTGCTCTGCCAGGAACAACATCTCAGTAGCTTGTTCTATGACGAGTTACCACCCAGGAACAGCCTCTTTTTACTCTAATTGTGCTTTTCACAGAGGAGAGCTTTCCTGGAGTACATCAGTCTGATCCTGCCTAGCAACAGGGAACATGACAACCCCAGACATAATTTAGAGGGAAAAAAATAGAGAAAAGTAAAGTCTATCCCTACCACTAAAACAACCCTAACAAAGTCCCTATACACCTGCACCTAAAACTAAACTAAAACTAATCTTCACCACACCCACTAATCCCTAACACTAAACTATATCTTACCCGAACTCTGACCCTTCAGCTATCCCCAAGTCCCTCTATAATGACCCTATAGAGAAACAATATACAGGAATAAACTAATAACATAACAATAACACAAAAAAGTATTAACAGTGCCCTAATAAAACAAAAAATATATACCAGTCCGTCCATTTTTTAGTCTTCCAAATGCCCTCAGAGTCTTCAGTTCTTAGCCTTTTTCCTGTTAAGGTAAAATAAAAAAGCCTTCCACATTCCTTTCGGAATACTAAAATATTCCTAACATCCCACAAACTTTCCTTAACACAACAACCATAAGATTCTTCAAAAGAGAGAGAACAGCACTCCATGAGATAGAACAGAAGCTGGAATAACTTCCATGCATGTTCATTTTTATTGAATTCCTCAGGGTGCCAGTTCTTTTTGCACACTATGCCCCTTCACAGAGAAAAAATATCCTGAAGCAAATCAGTCTGACCCTGCCCAATGACAGTCCAGCACCGAAATACCAGGCAAATCTTCTCTGAACAAGGGAATCAACAACCCCAAACGATCGTTTCGGCCTCCTATGGGCCTTGTCAGTGAGGTGCAGTTGTATCTCTCTAAGGGCAAGTGTGCATGGAGTCCACGTCTGGTTTCCCCATTACTCTTAGGGTGACCCAAAAGTAATTTGCATAAAAATCAAAAGAGAGAGAACAGAAGCTGGAATAACTTCCATGCATGTTCATTTTTATTGAATTCCTCAGGGTGCCAGTTCTTTTTGCACACTATGCCCCTTCACAGAGAAAAAATATCCTAAAGCATATCAGTCTGACCCTGCACAATGACAGTCCAGCGCCGAAATACCAGGCAAATCTTCTCTGAACAAGGGAAACAACAACCCCAGACGATTGTTTTGGCCTCCTATGGGCCTTGTCAGTGAGGTGCATTTGTATCTCTCTAAGGGCAAGTGTGCATGGAGTCCACGTCTGGTTTCCCCATTACTCTTAGGGTGACCCAAAAGTAATTTGCATAAAAATCAAAAGAGAGAGAACAGCACACCATGAGATAGAACAGAAGCTGGAATAACTTCCATGCATGTTCATTTTTATTGAATTCCTCAGGGTGCCAGTTCTTTTTGCACACTATGCCCCCTCACAGAGAAAAAATATCCTGAAGCATATCAGTCTGACCCTGCCCAATGACAGTCCAGCGCCGAAATACCAGGCAAATCTTCTCTGAACAAGGGAAGCAACAACCCCAGACGATCGTTTCGGCCTCCTATGGGCCTCGTCAGTGAGCTTCTGTTCTATCTCATGGAGTGCTGTTCTCTCTCTTTTGATTTTTATGCAAATTATTCTAAGGTCACCCTAAGAGTAATGGGGAAACCAGACGTGGACTCCATGCACACTTGCCCTTAGAGAGATACAACTGCACCTCACTGACGAGGCCCACAGGAGGCCGAAACGATCGTCTGGGGTTGTTGATTCCCTTGTTCAGAGAAGAATTGCCTGGTATTTCGGCGCTGGACTGTCATTGGGCAGGGTCAGACTGATATGCTTCAGGATATTTTTTCTCTGTGAAGGGGCATAGTGTGCAAAAAGAACGTGCACCCTGAGGAATTTAATAAAAATGAACATGCATGGAAGTTATTCCAGCTTCTGTTCTATCTCTTTTGATTTTTATGCAAATTATTCTTGGGTCACCCTAAGAGTAATGGGGAAACCAGACGTGGACTCCATGCACACTTGCCCTTAGAGAGATACAACTGCACCTCACTGACGAGGCTGAAACGATCGTCTGGGGTTGTTGATTCCCTTGTTCAGAGAAGAATTGCCTGGTATTTTGGCGCTGGACTGTCATTGGGCAGGGTCAGACTGATATGCTTCAGGATATTTTTTCTCTTTGAATGGGCATAGTGTGCAAAAAGAACGTGCATCCTGAGGAATTTAATAAAAATGAACATGCATGGAAGTTATTCCAGCTTCTGTTCTATCTCATGGAGTGCTGTTCTCTCTCTTTTGATTTTTATGCAAATTATTCTTGGGTCACCCTAAGAGTAATGGGGAAACCAGACGTGGACTCCATGCACACTTGCCCTTAGAGAGATACAACTGCACCTCACTGACGAGGCCCACAGGAGGCTGAAACGATCATCTGGGGTTGTTGATTCCCTTGTTCAGAGAAGAATTGCCTGGTATTTTGGCGCTGGACTGTCATTGGGCAGGGTCAGACTGATATGCTTCAGGATATTTTTTCTCTGTGAAGGGGCATAGTGTGCAAAAAGAACGTGCACCCTGAGGAATTTAATAAAAATGAACATGCATGGAAGTTATTCCAGCTTCTGTTCTATCTCATGGAGTGCTGTTCTCTCTCTTTTGATTTTTATGCAAATTATTCTTGGGTCACCCTAAGAGTAATGGGGAAACCAGACGTGGACTCCATGCACACTTGCCCTTAGAGAGATACAACTGCACCTCACTGACGAGGCCCACAGGAGGCCGAAACGATCGTCTGGGGTTGTTGATTCCCTTGTTCAGAGAAGAATTGCCTGGTATTTCGGCGCTGGACTGTCATTGGGCAGGGTCAGACTGATATGCTTTAGGATATTTTTTCTTTGTGAAGGGGCATAGTGTGCAAAAAGAACGTGCACCCTGAGGAATTTAATAAAAATAAACATGCATGGGGGGGCGGAGCCTACAGCTGTTGCGGGAGGTCATGTTTTGAAGGAGCTCCTGGCCTTCATTAAGTTTTAAAGAATTATTTACTATATAATTGGATCTCTATAACAAAGATTTCAACTACAATCTTCTGGTAAGCCCTTGGAGATATTGGAAACCTATCCTGTAAAGCTAATCCTCCCTATGTTCTTCAGCTAAGCGGCGAGGGACAGACCGCATGGTAGTGAGAGCTGTGTCGTGTTTCTGTTTTCCTTCTCTGCTGGGGCTGCCGCACATTCCCCCCCCAGGATTCATAGGGTCCTGGGTTACAAGCAGCGAATGGTGCTGCTCTATATGCTCTACATTATCTACTAAAACCACATAAACATTTTTGAAACGAACTGTGACTACAGTACTAGTCTGAGCAATGGCGACTATCGAATCCATTATATTGGAACTCAGCATGCTTCTGGACTTCCATCAGACAGCCTTTGCAGAAAGGCTACACGAAGCCTGCAGCTCAATCCGGGAAGTCATATACAATAAGGGCAATGGAATTGCCTCAGATCGAGAGCCCTGTATGAGGGGTGACCCCCTGGGGCCCCGACACTCGCCATCCCTTAACTCTCACTACTGCGATGTGAAAGCAAGCCAACAAGCCTCATCGGAGTATTCACAAGCTGCAGGTATACTCCGGACCTCATTAGATCAGGCTGAGCAGGCCGGTTGCAGTTTGGCTACAGTTGCCCGGAGCACAGAAGTAAAATGCAGGCCTAAAGCATTGTACACTGCTGAAGCCCCGGCACAGCTTGAGACGAGTAAAGTTAATAAGCAGCCCCAGATCTTAAAGAGTTCTGCAGAATCGGCTTACCGCTCTGATGAGGGTCCAGCAGGGGACTCCGGACTTCAAGATGCAAGGTTATACAGAACAGACACTTTCATGCCGGGAAGTACTGAACATGTGTGGGACCTTTATTTATTAAAGCGCTACGTGGTAGAAACCGGGGACACTATGCATACTTCCCTGAAAGCTTTTACCTCACCATCTACCGACCAACCTGAAAAGGACTTTATGCATGCACGAAGAATACAGCTCCTAATCTCGCTTGACATACAGCTGATGTATGAACAGGTTCATTTACAAATAGAACAATTTATAGTAAAAGCTGGTGTAGGCTAGAAGATATGTTGCTACGACATTGAGCCCGGCTATCATACTAGTCGGCAGAGGTCTGTGGCCATAAAGATTACAGTCTTGGCCCTGTTTGCTTATGTCTAAAGTTAACCCCTCGCATACCAGCCAATTGTGAGTTCCGGTGTGTGCAACTTTTGAGTTGTTTACTTGTTTTGGTATGGCTGCCTAGATAAATGTTATATGCGGAGCCCTAATTTAGCACTGTTCTTATTTAAATATGTAACCGTTCAACTTTACTCAGCACCTGTACTGTTCGTGTAATAGATGTGTGCCAATGTTCTATTTGTCCCCTCTGAGGTCCATATCTTTTCCTTTTGCCGCTGTATAGTTTAACAATGTTTTATGATCATGCCGTACTTACTGTGATGACATGCATACTTGATAACACGGATGTAGTGGAGTTATATGACTGATAGGATATTTAGCTGGACATATCCTACAATATTTACTATATTTAAAGTTTAGCCATACCCTAGATTAGTAAACCACGCTATTTATGTTACCTGTAGTTTATTTTTTAGATGCCTATAATTAGCGCCCCTAGTTAATAATATATTGGCTACCCGAACAGGAGATCATTAGTCTCAGACACCTAATAGTGCAATCTACTTGAGCTTTATTACATTTGTGTATCAAACTCTACTCCTCATCCCCATACGAGCTCTAATCTAAAATGGCCACAGTGGATGTTGCGCGGTCAGTGGGCGGGTTGATGCGATGTTACCAGCAACTGCTACTTGGGGCCATGTTTTAATGTACATAGCTCAGGCTACCCTTTAAATGCACGGTTCCCCTCTATTGTTATTACCATTCCCGCCCACCCTATGTTATATACCTTTGCCCCTCATGATGGTCTCTATATCTTTACTATATCTCGTTACTATTCAACAGAGACTATATACAATGTTTATTATTATTTCTTCCTTAGCTAGTGAACAACAGTACAACCGATTTCCAACATAAGAGACTTCTAGATTATCATTCTGGGGCTATGTAAACAAAAGTGAATGGGACACCATACGGATATGTCATTGGTCGCTCATTATTAACCTCTTTGAATGCCAGTTATTTGAGGAGTACTGTATGCCAGTTACATTGGCACCTATTGATATCTATTATGCATCCACGCTAGGCAGCTGATATTCCCTGTTTGTGAGGCAGGTTCCCATTGTTTGGCTAGTTTTATTTTTGTGTCATTTTAACATTGTTATTCTAGAATGTGGTTTTTATTATTATAAGGTTCTATACTATATCAAGCCCAAAAGTGGCTAGAGACTCTAAATACTTACCTCCAATGTATTTGTATGCTATATTATGGTCCAAGAGTGACCTACTATTCTTAGTGGAGGTCTATATATGTTCATAAAATGAGGTTACAGCTATCTTTTGCCATCTTTATTTTAAATTTGTATGCAACTGAGTAGGTGCCTTTTTCTTTTCTTTTTTTTTATGATTGTACCATCATATTCCAATGTATATACCACTCCTGTTTTGGCAATTTTGCATATACTGTACATGTTTGCAATAACCTCAATAATAAAAAAAAAAGAACATGCATGGAAGTTATTCAAGCTTCTGTTCTATCTCATGGAGTGCTGTTCTCTCTCTTTTGATTTTTATGCAAATTATTCTTGGGTCACCCTAAGAGTAATGGGGAAACCAGACGTGGACTCCATGCACACTTGCCCTTAGAGAGATACAACTGCACCTCACTGACGAGGCCCACAGGAGGCCGAAACGATCAGCTGAGATTGCTTCTCGGGCCTTTGGCTTGGATCAAGTGCAGTTTTCTGTGCTTGGTCTTGGTTTGCTGCCTGGAGACCTGCTCCTTCGGCCTGGGGTCCTTTCCCTTTGGGGTTTGGGCTCCTGCTGCTATTGGGGGGGTGGCTACTCCTTAGGCGTAGAGCAACTGGGTAGTAGGGCCGTCCCCTTGGCCTTGTGGCATCGTCCCTGGACTTCAGCCACATGCTGCTTTTGGGGGGACGCTCTGAAATCCAGCCTAAAGAGGCAATAGGGCAAATATGGCTACCAATGTGCCAAATGTTCCCCATACACTTCGGGTGTTGATTTCTGAGGACTTTCGAGAGAAGATTGGTTTGGCTCATGTCCAGCAGGTGGTTTTGGAGAGTGTTTTGAAGATGCCAAGAGCAAGTTTGCATTGTGTTCAGTCATTCCCTTCGAGAGGGATTTTTGATGTGGCTTTCACCGATGAGCATTATTTACAGACCTGCTATCAACGGACTATTGATATGGCTGCTGCTCCAGAGTTGGTTGGCATGAAATTTGTTGCCTGTGTGCAGAGGGAGAGAAGAATCCCGGTGACAGTACATATGTACAACCCTTGGGTCACTGATGTGGAAATTCGTCTGTTTCTTTGTCGCTACTTTGATGATGTTCAAGGAGGTAGCAAGCTGAAGAATCAGTTTGGGACTTTCAATGGAAAGCGCAGGTTCTGGGTGCGGTTTGTGCCTGATGAATTAGGTATTGGTGGAAAGAAACACCCTCCACAGACTTTCGCCATTGGTGGAAATAGAGGTTTCCTATACTATGATGACATGCCTCTTTTTTGCCGTAGTTGCAACCTGTTTGGTCACATTGCTGAAAATTGCCCAGGTGCCAGATGTCGAAATTGCGGTGAGGAGGATCATCTTGTTGCCCACTGTAGTAAACGCCGGACCTGTGACCTGTGTGGTTCTTCAAGTCATCTGTGCAGGATGTGTCCTTTGATGATGTTGCAGGGGCTTGATAGAGTGAAGCCTTCCTATGCTGATGTTGCAAAAAAACCATCTTCAGTTGCAGTTGAGCCATCTGTGAATGAGGAGGAGGTCTCTGATGAGGCATTGAACTCTATATTACCTCTTTTGTGCAAGAAATCTGCATTTGGGGTCCCTGTCGGAGAGGTGTCTGATGCTCCTGTGGTGGTTCCTGTGGCTGAGAAGGTGGAGGAAGCCCAATCTCATCTTCAGGAAGTGGATCTTGCTACATCTAATGTGATAGCTGCTTCAGATGTTCTTGAAGCCCTGTTGCCCAATGTGGATGATACTGTTGCTGTTCCTGGGACAGAGAATGTTTCCTTCACTGAGTCATCTTGTGATGCTGCTCCTGATGCTGTTCTTGGTGAAGGGGAGAACATTGATTGGTCTGCTGTTGTGTCCTCTAGTTCTGAGGAGGATATGGACACTGAAGGGAAAAAATCTGCCTCCAAGCGAAAAATAGATCCGGATTCTGATGGATGGGAGAGTCCTGATTTGAATCTTCCAGTAGTTAAGGGTGCAGATCCAGATACTACAAGTGATGCTGACTCTTTAATTTCAGAGTTTCCTTCTGTCTCTACTAAAGACGTTCCTTCTGACTCAAGCCAGTGTATAGGTGACTTTTCTGATGCCTCTTCTGTTGGTTATCTAGATAAAAGAGATGTGAACCAACTTGCTGAAGTTACTGGTTATGAGGCTGGCAAGGGGGAGCCTAGGAGGTCGGAACGTCACAGAGGCAGATTTAAAGGATCTCCTTTGAGTCCTAAGAAAAAGAAAGGAAAGAAGAAGTCCTGATGTTATTTCTTTTTTTGTTTTTCTTTAATTTATTTTTGTGATGTTTCTGACCATTTCTTCCCTTAATGTCAGGTGTATGACAACTTTAGCAAGGAGAGCTGCAATTTTTAAATTATTATCTGTATGTTCTGCTAATATTTTTTGTTTGCAGGAATGTGGTCTCTCTGAACATCCTAAATGTGCTGACTGGGAATATGGTCCTAAAGTATGGTCTTGTTCTTCTGATAGGAATGGGGGGGTGGGAGTTTTGTTTAAGGGGTTTAGTTTTTCTATCCTTAATGTAGTTCATATTGTCCCAGGTCGGGTACTTTTGGTTAGTTTTAGTTTTTGTGGGACTGTTTTTCGTTTGTTTAATGTATATGCTTCTCCAAATAGGGTAGAACGTTTGCTTAATTTTGAAACTTTAAAGTTTTTTCTGCCAGGTCGAGAGCCAACTTTTTTGGTTGGGGATTTTAATTGTATTATTAAGAATGGGGACAGAGAGGGTGGGAGTGATTGTAGGGTGGATAGCTCAGGGAAGTTTTTACTTGATTTGCTTAAATCTTTCGGTTTGAAGGATGCCTTCGGATCTGTTTCTTTTTCAGGGGAGGGTTTTACTTTCTTTAGTGATAGTGGTGGGATAAAATCTCGAATTGATTTTTGTTTTTTATCTAAATTTTTATGTGTTGATGATTTTTCTTTAAAGCGGATGCCCTTTACGGATCATGCCCTTTTGATGTGTAAGGTGAATTGTGATTTGAAGATTAAGTATGGTAAGGGTGTTTGGAAACTGAATGTGGATTTGTTAAAAGATGAGAAGTTTAAGCGTCAGTTTGTTTGGATGTATGAAAGGTGGCGTGAAAGAAAATGTGATTTTAGTAATGTGCTTATGTGGTGGGAATGGTTGAAGGTGGAAATAAAGAGGTTTTTTATTAAGAAAGGCTGTGAGAAAGCTAGAATGGAAAGGGAGTTGTATGATAAATGGTATCTGAGGTTGTTGTATTTGTATGAATTGAGAAATTGTGGTATTGATGTGCATGAGGAAATTGCTGAAGCAAGAAAGATAATTAAAAAGTGTATGCATGAAAAAGGAAAGAAAATTGTTTTTATGGCAAGATTGGAGAAAATGGAAAAGGATGAGTCTTGTAGTAAATATTTTTTTAAGAAAGCTTTTGAAGGAAAGACTGGTTTTGTTAGTGTTTTTGATAAGGTTGAGTGTGAAGTTAATGGTACGGATGGTGTTTTGCGTGAAGTTCATGAGTTTTACAGTGAGCTGTATAAAGAAAAAACAAGAGATGTTTTATTGGAAAATGAGTTGTTGGAAAACATTGAGGTTAAGTTGGAAAAATATGATAATGATTTGTTAGAAAGGGATCTAAGTTTGGATGAGATTGCAGAGGTTGTTAGGAGTTTTAAGAATGGGAAGGTACCTGGTTGTGATGGTTTGCCTGTTGAATTTTATACTTGTTTTTGGAATTTGATTGGGGTGGATATGTTGGATGTTTGTAAGTTTGTTTTTAGAATGAATGTTTTGCCTGTTTCAATGAGGAAAGGTTTGATTGTTTTGTTATTTAAAAAGGGTGATAAGAGAGATTTGAGGAATTGGAGGCCGATTACGTTGTTGAATGTTGACTATAAGGTTATTGCAAAGGTGTTGGCAAATAGATTGCGTGGAGTGATTGGTAAGGTTGTGGGTGAAGAGCAAGTGTGTGCTGTTCCTGGGCGTCAGATTTCTGAAAGTTTGTTGTTACTACGTGATGTACTGTGGTATGTGAGGGAGAGGATGAGGTCTGTTGCTGTTGCTATTGTGGATTTTGAAAAAGCGTATGATAGGGTAGTGCATGATTTTATGTTTCATGTTTTAGAACGTTTAGGTTTTTCTGGTAAGATTATTGGATGGTTTAAATGTTTGTATAGTGATATTGTGAGTCAAGTCCAGGTTAATGGTTTTTTGACTGAGGAATTTTGTGTTAAATCTGGAGTGCGTCAAGGATGTCCTTTGTCTCCTGTGTTATTTGTATGTGTCATTGAGCCATTATTAACTAGTTTGAGGAAGGATAAATTAGTTAGAGGTGTGAGTGTTCCTGGTAGTAATGGAAGGTGTTTAAAAGTGATTGGGTATATGGATGATGTGAGTGTGGTATGTGAGACTCAGGCTGGTTTGAGGAGGGTGAAAACTTTAGTTGAATGTTTTTGTATGGCAAGTGGTTTCAGAGTTAATTGGAATAAGTGTAAAGTTAAAGTTTTTGGTAATGATAGGGAGATTGATTCCTGTGGATGGCCTGTGACTGAAGGTGCAATTGAGGTGTTGGGTGTGAAATTTGATGTGGATTTGAAAGGCTTGGAAAGTTGGGAGAATGTTTTTGATAAAGTGAGTAGAAAACTTCAGTTTTGGTCTTTAAGGACTTTATCTTTGGAAGGAAAAATGTTAGTTATTAAATCGGTTTTGATTCCTATTATGTTATATTTGGCGTTAGTTTTTCCGCCACCTGAGAGGATTTTTCGGAGAATTTTGAGAGTGTTGTTTTCTTTTTTCTGGAGTTCTGGTATGGAGCGTTTGAAAAGAGATGTTGTTGTTAAGAGTAAGAATGTTGGTGGTAAGGGTTTTCCAAATGTGGAGAGATTTTTGGCTGTGAAATATGTTAGTAGGTGTGTGGTTCTGAGTGGTAAGGATAGCATGGCTGGTTGTATGGTAAAGTATGCTTGTGGAAATGTTTTAAGACGATATGGTTTATTTGAGATTGATAGAAAGAAACCGGTATGTTTTGCTGTTCCGTGGTTTTATGTAAGGGTGGAATGTTGGATTAAAAAATATGGTTTGGAGAATGTTAGTAGGGAGATGTGGTGTGCAAACAGAATGGTGTTGAAAATGTTGGAGAAGAAGGAAGGTCTTGAGTTGATTGGGGGTTTGAATGAAAATGAATGTGTGTTGGTATGGAAAAATGTGTGTAATAAGTATTTGATGAATAGGCAGAAAGATATTAGTTGGATGAGTGTGCATAAGTGTTTGCCAACAAGGGATTTTCAGAGAATGCGTCGTTTAGTGGCTTCAGAAGTGTGTCCTAGAGATGGTTGTTTTCAAAGCGAGAGTGTTATTCATTTGTTTTGGAATTGTGAGTATGCTAGGGATGTTTGGAGAAGTTTGAAAAGGATGATTAAGGGTTTGACTGGAGTGCAGTTTTTTACTTTCAATATGATGATGTATGGTTTGTGTGGAAGTGGTGTGGAAAAGGAGAAAGCAAGATTGATATGGTTGTTGGCATGTTGTGTGAAGGAGGTGTTGTGGGATGTGCGTAATATTTTGATTTTTAAGAAAGAGGTAGTTACTGTAGGTAATTGTGTGGGTATGATCCGTGGGAAGTTGTTTTTGTATTTTTCTTTTGATAGGAGGCGATATGGGGAATTAGATTCTGAAGGCATCTGGAAGACAAAGAAGTGGAAGGATTGGATTATTTAGTTTTTTTTTTTTTTTTTTTTTTTTTTTTTTGTCTGTATTTGAAATATGTTTAATTTTATTTTGTGTGATTATTTAAGTTTAATATTTGCATTTTGATTTTTTTCTGATGACAAAAATTTGGGTCAATATTTCAGTTTTGTAACAAGAGATATATTGTTTGCATTTGTTATTATGATTTTATTTTGTATATATGCATATATGATTATTTTTCTAATAAAAGAATTACGAAACGATCGTCTGGGGTTGTTGATTCCCTTGTTCAGAGAAGAATTGCCTGGTATTTTGGCGCTGGACTGTCATTGGGCAGGGTTAGACTGATATGCTTCAGGATATTTTTTTCTCTCTGAAGGGGCATAGTGTGCAAAAAGAACGTGCACCCTGAGGAATTTAATAAAAATGAAAATGCATGGAAGTTATTCCAGCTTCTGTTCTATCTCATGGAGTGCTGTTCTCTCTCTTTTGATTTTTATGCAAATTATTCTTGGGTCACCCTAAGAGTAATGGGGAAACCAGATGTGGACTCCATGCACACTTGCCCTTAGAGAGATACAACTGCACCTCACTGACAAGGCCCACAGGAGGCCGAAACGATCATCTGGGGTTGTTGATTCCCTTGTTCAGAGAAGAATTGCCTGGTATTTCGGCGCTGGACTGTCATTGGGCAGGGTCAGACTGATATGCTTCAGGATATTTTTTCTCTGTGAATGGGCATAGTGTGCAAAAAGAATGTGCATCCTGAGGAATTTAATAAAAATGAACATGCATGGAAGTTATTCCAGCTTCTGTTCTATCTCATGGAGTGCTGTTCTCTCTCTTTTGATTTTTATGCAAATTATTCTTGGGTCACCCTAAGAGTAATGGGGAAACCAGACGTGGACTCCATGCACACTTGCCCTTAGAGAGATATAACTGCACCTCACTGACGAGGCCCACAGAAGGCCGAAACGATCGTCTGGGGTTGTTGATTCCCTTGTTCAGAGAAGAATTGCCTGGTATTTCGGCGCTGGACTGTCATTGGGCAGGGTCAGACTGATATGCTTCAGGATATTTTTTCTCTGTGAAGGGGCATAGTGTGCAAAAAGAACGTGCACCCTGAGGAATTTAATAAAAATGAACATGCATGGAAGTTATTCCAGCTTCTGTTCTATCTCATGGAGTGCTGTTCTCTCTCTTTTGATTTTTATGCAAATTATTCTTGGGTCACCCTAAGAGTAATGGGGAAACCAGACGTGGACTCCATGCACACTTGCCCTTAGAGAGATACAACTGCACCTCACTGACGAGGCCCACAGGAGGCCGAAACGATCGTCTGGGGTTGTTGATTCCCTTGTTCAGAGAAGAATTGCCTGGTATTTTGGCGCTGGACTGTCATTGGGCAGGGTCAGACTGATATGCTTCAGGATATTTTTTCTCTGTGAAGGGGCATAGTGTGCAAAAAGAACGTGCACCCTGAGGAATTTAATAAAAATGAACATGCATGGAAGTTATTCCAGCTTCTGTTCTATCTCATGGAGTGCTGTTCTCTCTCTTTTGATTTTTATGCAAATTATTCTTGGGTCACCCTAAGAGTAATGGGGAAACCAGACGTGGACTCCATGCACACTTGCCCTTAGAGAGATACAACTGCACCTCACTGACGAGGCCCACAGGAGGCCGAAACGATCGTCTGGGGTTGTTGATTCCCTTGTTCAGAGAAGAATTTCCTGGTATTTCGGCGCTGGACTGTCATTGGGCAGGGTCAGACTGATATGCTTCAGGATATTTTTTCTCTGTGAAGGGGCATAGTGTGCAAAAAGAACGTGCACCCTGAGGAATTTAATAAAAATGAACATGCATGGAAGTTATTCCAGCTTCTGTTCTATCTCATGGAGTGCTGTTCTCTCTCTTTTGATTTTTATGCAAATTATTCTTGGGTCACCCTAAGAGTAATGGGGAAACCAGACGTGGACTCCATGCACACTTGCCCTTAGAGAGATACAACTGCACCTCACTGACAAGGCCCACAGGAGGCCGAAACGATCGTCTGGGGTTGTTGATTCCCTTGTTCAGAGAAGAATTGCCTGGTATTTCGGCGCTGGACTGTCATTGGGCAGGGTCAGACTGATATGCTTCAGGATATTTTTTCTCTGTGAAGGGGCATAGTGTGCAAAAAGAACGTACGTGCACCCTGAGGAATTTAATAAAAATGAACATGCATGGAAGTTATTCCAGCTTCTGTTCTATCTCATGGAGTGCTGTTCTCTCTCTTTTGATTTTTATGCAAATTATTCTTGGGTCACCCTAAGAGTAATGGGGAAACCAGATGTGGACTCCATACACACTTGCCCTTAGAGAGATACAACTGCACCTCACTGACGAGGCCGAAATGATCGTCTGGGGTTGTTGATTCCCTTGTTCAGAGAAGAATTGCCTGGTATTTCGGCGCTGGACTGTCATTGGGCAGGGTCAGACTGATATGCTTCAGGATATTTTTTCTCTGTGAAGGGGCATAGTGTGCAAAAAGAACGTGCACCCTGAGGAATTTAATAAAAATGAACATGCATGGAAGTTATTCCAGCTTCTGTTCTATCTCATGGAGTGCTGTTCTCTCTCTTTTGATTTTTAACCATAAGATTCTTGCCTTAACTTTATCCACGTCTCATAAACCATACATTATCATATCAAATGTCACCAACGGCACCCCAATCATACAAACAAACATTTTACCAAGCGCTTTTTTTTTATACTTCTCCCGCATACTCACAACTTCAGAACACATGCACCACACTTTCCATTGATCTACAATGGACTAACAGACAACATGCATTCTGAACCAAGCTTCTTTTATGCTGAAACTCACACGGCAGACACCCCTGTAATGCCATCCACACCACATCCTCCTGTCTATTCACTATAACCTTATCATTCACTTTCAGACACCCACACACTACTTCTCAAACAAAAACCCAATCTACTGCACTCTCTTTCTCACGCAACAAAGTAATCACTTTTCTACTTTCACACCATAATTCTCTGGACACTCCTCTCAGACCATATTTCTGAACACACTTGTCCACCAAACCATAAAACTAAGGAGCATGCAAACACACCAGATGCCTATTATCCTACACAATCAAATTAAACCTACGTAAGACACTACCAGCCACATATCTAACCATACACCCATCAACATTATCCTTCCTTCTCATGCGCATGCACAAACATACTTAATTAACAAAAAACGTTCAATCTCAGACATATTTCTTCCACCCCTCTCTATCACACACACAATTTTCTCCTGACTCAGCCTCTCCATTAATTCATTTTGCATAAACAGAAAAATCATTCTCACAATATTCCTCATACTATCATTTGTGGCAGGAAAAAAACGCAATTCAGATACAACAAAATTGGAACCAACACAGCCTTTGCCACAAGCACCCTGCCTTTCATATTCAGACTTCTCAACGACCAAAAATCAATCTTGTTCACTTATAAAACTTCAATTACCTCTTTCTGCACAGGCCATCCACTCAACTCTAATTTGCTCCACAAACCAAAGGCTTTCACTGCACATTTATCCAAATTCACTCTAAAACCACTTGCCATACAGAAACACTCAACCTGAACTTTTGCCCTCCTCAGACCAACCTGAGATGAACACACAACAGTCACATCATCCAAATAGCCAAAGACTTTCACACTTCTACCACTGCCAGGCACCTCCACACCTCTAATCACTTTATCATTCCTTAAGTGCTGCACCAAAGGCTCATTCACACATAAACAAAACGGGTGACAAAGGACAACCCATACAAACTCCAGACTTCACAAAAAAATCATCAGTCAAACACCCATTCACTAAAACACTACTAACAATATTGCCACAAAAACACTTAATCCACCCCAAAATCATACGCGGCACACCAAACTTCTCTAATACCTTAAACATAAACTCATACACCACCCTATCAAATGCCTTCTCAAAACCAATAATTGTAATTGCAACAGATTGCTTCCATTATCTACAAAACCACAGCACATCTCTTAAACACACCAAACTCTCAGCAATCTGCCGACCAGGCACCACACACATTTGCTCTTCACCTTTCCAACCTCACTCTTCAGTCAAACAGTCAATTTTTGCAATCAACTTATAGGGGCCGATTTATCATGTGTCGGGTGGACACAAATACTAAAAGAAGGACCCTCTTTGTTTCTGTAGTGAGTAACAGTTCTTATGGCCACAAATGTCTCTTCATATAAAAGTTTTGTTGTGCAAATTACCGGTAATTGCTATGATTTTTAGATGGTACCTTCCTGCTTGCTTCTTTAATCCTCACGCTCAGACCCTCTTGTACTTTAACCTCTCCGTCTGTCCAAATGTGAGCAGTGTGACATCGTCCAGCTCCCACAATGCTCGCTTAGGTCTCTTGACTTCCTGGGGGTGTGTACTGGCCTCTAGAGCTTCCTGATGCAGGTGATGGGTAATCCGTCTTGATTAACTCACTTCAGCGTTACTGTGTTCCTTTGCTAGTCGTTTCAGCTGTCATGCACAGCCTTGCTAAAGCATTCTCATTTTTCATTGCACAAGCATTTCATGTGAAATGCTTGTGCAATGCCGCCCCTGCACATTCGCGGCCGCTAGCAGGGGGTGTCAATCGTCCCGATCGTATCCAATCGGGATGATTGCTGTCCGCCACCTCAGAGGTGGAGGATGAGTTAAGGAGCAGCGGGCTTTTTAACTTTTGTTTCCGGCGAGCCTAAAGGCTCACGCAGAAACTGCTGCGTTCGCAGCATGATAATTCAGCCCCAAAGTCTACATTTAACAACGAAATGAGTCTCCAATTTCTCAAGTCCTTCTTTACACCCCTTTTTATATAACAAAGAAATCACACTCTTCCTCATTGGCTTACACAATACGTTATTATCTAGCATATACTTAAATACTTCCAAAAAATACTCACCAGTCATATGCCAAAAACACATAATTCAACAGGCATCGCTTTCTGGAGTTTTAAAGTTTTCATAGTTTTTAGAATTCTATGCAACTACTCTACGGATACCTCTCAATAAATTGTGTGCAGCAACACCTTCTTATTTAACATCCAAAATGTTCTCACCATATAGGTTACCATAAAACTCATGCACTAGATTTAAAATTCCAAATTCTCGAATTTCTCAAATACTCCAATCTTATCTGACACGTTTCATTCTCCATCCTTTAATGCCTTGTCTTCTCACAACCCTTTTTAAAAAAAAAAAAAAAAAAAAAAAACATCTTATATTCACTCTTCATCCACTCCCACCACTGCAACACACTGTCATGCCTGCCTCAGTGCCAGGAGGTGAGACAGGCAGTTAAATACAATAAATACACAAAGTATAGGTACTGTACAGAGTAACCCAGAGATTAAGGTGGAGACAGGAGTAACAACCAGCCTAAAGCTCTGGATACAGTCTGGACTGTCCTGTATTCACTCCTATCTTTCTCACAGGTCTTTTTCTGTGTCATTTGCCGACGACTCCTCCTATCCAATGCCTCTGTCTGTTGGAGTACCTCAAGGATCTGTTCTGGGTCCTCTACTCTTCTCCATTTATACTTCTTCGCTGGGTAAACTTATCAAGGCTTCAAATATCACCTCTATGCTGATGACACCCAGATCTACCTCTCCACGCCTGCTCTCTCTCCCTCTGTCCTTTCTCATGTCAACGACTGCTTATCTGGTATTTATTTCTGGATGGCCTCTCACCACCTAAAGATTAACATGTCCAAGACTGAGCTCCTTCTTATCCCCCCCTCAAGCTCTATGCCGACTTCTGACTTCTCTATTCCTGTTGACGGCATCATCTTTTCCCCATCACCCCAAGTCCACTGCCTCAGAGTTACACTAGTCTCAAATCTATCCTTCGTCCCCCATATCCAATCGCTTTCTACATCCTGCCACAACCATCTACGCAATATTTACAAGATTCAACCTTTTCTGAGTGCTAACACCACAAAGGTAATAATCCACTCCCTTGTTATTTTCCGACTTGACTACAGCAATAACCTACGTACTGGCCTTCCTCTTTCCCACCTCCCCCCCTTCAATCCATTCTGAATGCCTCTGCCAGGCTGATCCACTTTTCGGTCACTCTGTATCTGCTACACCTCTATGCGAGTCCCTTTATTGATTTCCCATTCACAGCAGAATTAAATTCAAAATTCTTACCCTTACTTACAAAGCTCTCACCAACGCGCTCCCCTCTACCTATCCTCTCTAATAAACAAGTATACTCCAGCCCATCCACTAAGATCCAACAATGACCTGCTCCTTGCATCCACGACTATCACCTCTTCTCATGCTAGACTGCAGGACTTCCGTCGTGCAGCACCTACCCTCTGGAACACTCCCCGTCATGCCCTAATCTTTCTTCCTTTAAATGCTCCCTGAAGACGTTTCTGTTCAGAGAAGCCTACCACCCAACTCAATAATAAATTAATTTCACTTATCTAACAACATTTCCCTTATCTAACTCTGCATTAACATCTTTCTCAATCTTGCAGTCCTCACCTACTGTTTCTCAACCTCCTACCCTTCTAGATTGTAAGTTCCCACGGGAATAGGGCCCTCAATTCCTCCTGTATGTTTTTTTATCATTGTTTTATCTAAATTAATTGTATCCATGGACAGCGCTGCGGAATATGTTTGCACTTCATAAATAAAGTATACTAATAATACCAGATAAATTTGGAGATACTGAGCAAGTACTGGAAAAGGATACAATCCGGTGAAGTACAGGAAACAGTCACAAGGGATCAGACTTGAGCATAGTCAGACAATCCAGGTCAGCAACAGAAAGGCAAACAATCCAGCGAGGTACATGGGGATAAAGCAAAGCGTAGTCAAAGTCCAGTTCCAAGATCAAAGTAAACAGCAAATCCAATGAAGTACTAAGGAATAGAGAAAATGCAGAGTCCAGAATCCAAATCCAAGACTGTCACAAAGCACAATCCAAAAACCAAAGCACAGCACACCCTGAGTAGTAACTCAATAAACAGGCAGTGACTGTTGGGAGAGCTTGGTTTATATAGGCAGAGAGTAATTGCCAATTACCTGCAGCTGCGGGCAGCTGGAGCCAAAGTGCAGGAAAACAAAAAGCTAACTAGGCAAAAGAAACAGGCTGCAGCCCAGATTCAAGGATAGCACACAGCTCAAGCAAAAGCCCAGGAAGCTGAGGTCCCAGGTTCAATCCCAGGATGTGACACACATTAAGAAAATCACTGTTTCTTACGCATCCATTTATACTTCTGTACAACATGTTCTTTCACAACGTCATCATCCAGCAAACTCACATTTAACTTCAACACACCCTTCCCATACTCCAAACCCACTTAAACTAACTTCAGTTCCATACATTATCCGTGAAAGGCACCACAGCACTCTGGAAAGCCTTGGAGCCCTCATATTTGTGGCTGCAGTATAACTAATTACATCCTTCTTGTAGATCGGACACAGAATAGCCACATGATCTGTTGATCCACAGATATTACACAACCATTGACTATGGCAGTCTGCAACAATGTGCCCTGAATCTCCACAGTTTCTGTACCTGATCTCCTGGTCACAAGTGTTCTTTCTGTGCCAGAAATGCTTGCCCTTCCAGTAAAAGCTGGTCATTCCTGGATGAAACAAATATTCTCTCTAACCAGAGATGGAAAATGTCTGGGGAGTATGCTGACAAATCTCACCCAGCTCGGTCAGGAGGAATTCCACCCAGAAATGTTGCTGCCCATTAAAAGTTCCAAATGGGTTAGTCCGTCTCTCTGGCATACTGACGAAGGATCAGAATCTCCTGAGCCATGCCATTATTATACTTTCCTCCACAAAAGGATTGTACATATGAACAATGACAGCAATACGATTTGGTTTCAACAAAAGTCACTCCTTGCAGATGCATATGGCCCTTCATGTCATGGCTCTTTTATAACATTCTGTCCCTAGCTCCTCTGAGATGAACAAAATGTTATATGACCCTTGCAATTCAAAGTTCTGCACGTAGAATAAACTGTCAAGGATCCATCTTCAAAACATACTCGATTAGCATCATCTGCACATATGCCAAACCATTGTTTCCTTTTTCCGGTGCCGGGAACAGATGTACTGTTTTCTGAATGTCCGGTGCCGTATATACCGCCATCGCTCTCACTAGTTCTCAGGGAATGCTGTTCCCCCAAAGCAGCAAAGGGAAGAGGGACCAAGGGACAGGTCCTGTGAAAAGGCCTAAAGGCTAAGATATTCTTTGGGCCTCGTCAATGAGGTGTAGCCATATCCCTCTAAGCACATCAGGCAAGGAGTCCTTATCTGGTTTTCGCCATCACCCCCAGGGAGACTTCCCCAGGGTCATAATACAAATGCATACAGAAAGAGAAGCGCTCTACAAGGAATGAAGAACAGCTAAGGATATTTGTTCTATGGTGAGTTACCACCCAGGAGCAGCTTCTTTCAGCAGCTTCTTTCAGCCCAGAGGAAAATTGCCTGGTATTTCTGGGTTGGACTGACCTTACTAGGTGGATCAGACTAATATGCTTCAGGAAAGTTCTTCTCCGTGAAAAGCACAATTGGGCTAAAAGAGGCTGCTCCTAGGTGGTAACCTTGCCATAGAACAAGCTACTAAGTTGTTTGTTCCTGATAGAGTGCTTCTCTTTCTGTATGCATTGGTATTATTACCCTGGGGAAGTTTCCATAAGAGTGATGGAGGAAACCAGATGTTGACTGGACTTGCCCAATGTGTTTAGAGGATATGGCTGGCTGCACCTCACTGACGAGGCCCACAGAAGGCCAAAACAATCACCTGTGGTTGCCATTTCCATGGAAAATTAGCTGGTATTTTGGGGCTGAACTGACCTTACTAGGCAGGATCAGACTGATATACTGCTTAGATCATTTAAATAATATTTGTATTTTTTATACAGATACATTGTATTGACTTTTATTGTGTAAATATATTCATTGACTATAAAGTTTGTTTTCAATTATATTTCAGTTAGTGCTGTTCATTTTTGCTTGTAAGTTGTTTTTATTTTATATTCGCATTTTCGTAATTCTATTTTTTTTTTAATAACTTTATTTATATAGTTACTGGCTCCATCACAACATGAGAACATCATATACAGAGACACTATTACATATACACAAATTGAGAAGCGAATGTTGCTAACAGCAAGATTGGTTCCACATTGCTACAGAGTCCAGCATTTTTCTATTATAACAAACATAAAACAAACATTAACTTAACACATAACAAGGGTGAGAAAACCCTTGAGCAAACCCTCCACTCCGGGGGATAGAAGTGGGGGGGGGGGGTACTCGCACCCCGGCACACAGGGGAAGAAAGGGTCAATGTATCAGGGCCGGATGATACTTAAGGTCAAAAGTGAGATATGGCATAGCTCTCAAGATGTGGATGTTGGGGGAGGGAGGCACCATCTGCCATGAAGGTTTTCTTCCAACATGAACAAAGAGTTACGGAAGGGGTAGATTATCCTATTTCGCACCTGAGGGGATACATGTAAAAGATAGGGTTCCCATTTATGTATGAAGAGTTTAATTCTTTTCTCTAAATCCCCCTGTACATCTGATTGTTCTATAAGCACTTGGTTGTGTATGGCATGTAGGAGCTTTCTAAAAGGGGGGGGGCTTATTAGATGCCCAAAATTGCAAGATTAGTCTCCTAGTAAGGAGTACCACAGAGTAGAGAAATTTTCGGTATTTCGATATTACCTCGAAATCGTGTAAAAATATAATGTTGGTGGACGTCAAGGTGACTCTGTCGCCCAAAACCCTATGTAGCCAATAGCTAAGTCTGCCCCACAGTCCAACAAGTTTGGGACAGTCCCAAAGGAGGTGTATAATGTCAGGGGATGGGAAAGAACACTTACTACAGCTGTCAACTGCCTGTGGTACCATCTTAGCTCGAAGCTTCGGGAGAATATATGCCTGGTGGAGGAGTTTAGTGTGGGATTCCCTCGAGTACGCCGAGAGAGTGGCCATATGGACCCTGGAGAAGCTATCAATTAGGTCAGGCATGGTGATAGATATTGCTCTTGTTCTCTGCCATTTATCATGTATTGTCTGTAAAGCCTGTTGCTCCAAATGGGCCACTATCTCGTTGTATATGCTGGTAATTGAGTGTGAACCTCGTAGCGTAGCGCGGTATAATCTATCTAAACAGGAACTAGTGTTCGTGAGCTGGTTAGTAGTAATGAGGGCCCTAACATAGTGTCTACATTGGAAGTAGGCAAACATGGTGCCTGGTGGAAGGTTGTGTGTCTCTCTCAGAGCCTGGAAAGGAAGGATTTGCAATGTAGTGGGGTTAAGAAGTTGCGCGATAGATGTCAGCCCAAGGGTCTCCCATATGTGGAAGGCCCGTGTAGTATATCCCGGGATGAATTTGGGGTTCCCCTGGAGAGGTAAATATTTAGTGGTCTCATGGTCAATTTTCCAGAACCTGCACACGTTGCGCCACGCTCTAAGGGGGTCCCGAAAGAGTATGCTTTGAGAGATGTGGGAGGGGAGGGTGGATAGCTTAGCGTGTGGTAGATAAGCTGCATTGAGAGGTGCAATTAAGTCCAGTTCTACAGCGGGGCTAAAGTAAGTAGATTTAGTGAGCCACCCCATGGTTAGTTTAGCTAGTGTCGCCCAATTATACCATTGGATATTTGGGAACTTAAGGCCCCCCGCATTCACTAACATAGAGAGTTTAGATTTACTAATCCTATGCTTCCTCTGACTCCAAACAAATGAGGTAAATATAGTAGTAATATTTTGAATGTCTTTATTGTGGAGTAGGAGAGGGAGCATCTGCAAGGGATACAGTATTTTAGGGAGGATGATCATTTTGAGAAGGTGAATTCTACCATGTAAGGTTAAGGGGAGCCCCCTCCAGCTTCTGATTAGAGCCTGGGTACTAGTTATAATTTTAGGAATATTGAGGTTGTATAGGAGCATAGGGTCAACATGGAGTTGGATGCCCAAATACTTAAAAGACCCAGCCGTGACATGAACGTTGGTGTCGCTAAGTGTGCTATTTTTATTATTTTGGAGCCACGTGACTTCTGATTTGTCAATATTTATTTTATAACCAGTGAATTTACCAAAGGCTGACAGAATTTCCAACAGCCCAGGCAGGTTCATGGCAGGATCGCTCACATAAAGTAGCAAGTCATCTGCAAAGAGAGATAAGTGAAGGAGTTGTCAGTGAATCCGAAGGCCAGGACAGTATTGGCGTATGTAACAGGCTAGTGGCTCAATTGCCAGATCGAATAGGAGCGGGGACAGTGGGCAACCCTGCCTGGTTCCCCTGCCCAGTTCGAAGGAGGGAGACAAACCGTTATTTATGATTATGGATGCCGAGGGAGAGTCGTACAGTCTTTGTATGACCTCTAGGAAATGCCCCGTTATTCCAAATTTGGCCAGCGCTGTATAGAGATGGTCCCACTCTACCCTGTCAAACGCCTTTTCAGCGTCTACAGCGAAAAGGCAAGCATCAGGCAGTGAATTATCTGTGGAGGATGCTTGGGCTCTGTGGTAGTGGTCAATGACCGCAAGCGTTTTCCTCAGGTTGAATACCGAGGAACGATGCTTGACGAAGCCCGTTTGATCGGGGTGCACCAGAAAGTGGAGCACCTCCGCCAACCTATTAGCCAGAATTTTAGTTAGTAGTTTATAGTCTCCATTTAGTAAGGAGATCGGCCTGTAAGAGGAGGGCACCATAGGGTCTTTGTCAGGTTTGAGTATTACACAGATGTTTGCGTCAGAAAATCTGGGGTCAGGGACAGAGGCCCCCGAAAGATATGAAGAGAAAAGGGTCGCTAGAGTGGGGGCTATGTCAGGGGCTAAAAGTTTGTAGTACTCTGCGGGGAGACCATCAGGTCCCGCCGCTTTGCCAAGTTTGATGCGTTTAATGGTGTCTATTACCTCCCTCGGCTGAATGGGGGCATTAAGAGAGGACAACTGGTCTTGCGTCAAAGAAGGGACATGCACATTATTCCAGAATGAGCATTTGTCAAGTTCTGATATCTCTTGCCTAGAGTACAGTCTAGTGTAGTAAGAGACAAATTCCCGCATGATTGTCGGGGTGTCAGTGCATGACTTCCCCTCAGCAGTTAGCGCTGGGATATATGTTTTAGGTGTAACCACCTTGACCATAGAGGCCATGGTTCTACCAGCCTTGTTCCCATATCTGTAAAACTTCCCCTGTCTATGAATAGCATACGCGTTATCTACCATTTGAATATGGGTATCTCTCTCCTTTTTAAGGTCGTAGTACTGTTGTCTAGTTTGGGGTGAGGGATGGGAGAGATAGTTGTTATAGGCCGTTGCAAGCTTTGTTAACATCTCATCTGTGATTTTTTTGCTCTTGCGGTTATGATGTGAGGTATAGGCTGTAATTCTTCCTCTCATAACAGCCTTAGAGGCATGCCAGAAGAGGTCTGAATTATCTCTGTGTTGTGCATTATCTGCATTGTAATCTATCCAGAAAGAGCGTAGTTGTTGCCGAAAGTCAGCGTTATTGTAAAGAAAAGAGGGGAATCGCCAAGTTTTCTGTAGGTTGGTTGGTGGGGTGAAGTCCAGAAGGAGTAGGATAGGTGCGTGGTCTGATATGGTCACAGGAAAGATCTTAGTGAGAGGGACATATGGTGTGAGGGCGGGAGCAGTCAGGAAATAGTCAATCCTAGACATGGTATGATGTGTTTTAGAAATGCAGGTATAATCCTTGTCTGTTGGGTTGCGTAATCTCCACAAGTCTACCAGTCCCAAGTCAGTTTTAAGTCTATCAATAAGTTTTACCTCGGCTTTCTGTCTACGTGATACAGTTCGTAGGGGCGGTCCAGTCGAGAGTTCCACAAATCTGTCAAGCGGTAAGAGTTGCGTCATGTTAAAGTCGCCCCCTACGATTATTGGGAGCTCACCTCTCCTCGCTAAACAAAGCTGTAAGTGTTGCCAAAAGTGGGGCGAGAGATTATTCGGGCCATACACGTTGCAGAGTAGATATGATTTCGATGCAATACTGAGAGTAGTAATTATGTAGCGTCCCCTAGGATCTAACTGTGTATCTTTGAAAGTGGCAGAAAGACCTTTTCTGATCAAGATAGCTACTCCTCTCCTCCGTCCCTCCGTTGGAGTATTAATAACCTGCCCCACCCATCTAATTTTAAGCTTGTCATGTTCCTCCTGAGTTAAGCGGGTTTCCTGTATGAGGGCTATGTCAGCATGTATAGAGTTTAAGAAGTGCAATATTTTACTACGTTTAGCGGGGGATGTAATGCCCCCCACGTTCCACGAGACTATATTACATCGTACTGCCATACAATAAGTAGTAAGGGAGACATTAGTTGGGGCATGGTGAAATAAGCAAGGAAAAGGGGAAGTAGGGAGGTGGCCTCTCTCTCCAATGCTGTCAGGCAGTGGAGAAGTGTGTCAGAAAGTCTGGTAATGTGTGCCAGGGTGCGGTACTTACATAAACAGAGAGGCGGGAGAAACCGTGGCAACAGTTCACAAGACCACCAAAGCTCGGATATTCTCAGCAGTTGGCGTCCCCCGGAGTGGAGGCAAGAATTCTGATGGAGGCAGAGAAAGAAAAGCATCAACAGGGCACAGAACCACATTCCCAAACCCTCACCAGATCCCCATCCCATTCCACCGGTGCTACCAGCCATTTCGCCCATGTGGGAAGGAGAGATCAAGGTCACCTCTCGGTTAATGCTATTGAGTGGAGCACCAGGGGAATGGTAGACATATTGCTGTAACAATGTAGTTAAGGACATACAGGCATAGAGAAGTAATATCCAAGCCCCACATTTCAAAATACACAGTTCAGGGGTATTTCCGTTATCCTGGTCTATAACTATATCTAGGCCTGGGCCAGATGAAGTACAGGGCGTAGGAGTTTTCAAGTGCAGGCCGGGAGGCTCTCGTGCACTGGGAGATAAGATGGTGGCTGAAAGCTTATCAAGGATTTCTTTTTTAATTAAGAAGAAATACGCCCAAAATAGGTAAGGGAATCGTGGCAAGTGCATGGTTAGGCAACGGGTGCTAGGGTATACAGATGCATAGAGTTTCCAGACAAGAAAAAGGGCCATATGAATTAAAATGAACAGTAGGCGATAGGAGGGTCTCTGCGATAAAGTGCAGTCGGCCGAGGCCAGACTAGGTGGGATATGTGAGATAAGAGGGGAGCCTTTATCAGGAGCAAAATGTAACAGGCCACCTACAGTACCAGTGGTACCTACGTGCGGGATTGGACATGTGCTATACTTAGGGCCCCAAACCCCAGGATTTAGAGGTAAAGGCATTGAAACAGTGGGAACAGTGGCAATAACAATTTTGTTAACTTTCAAGAACATAAAATAACAGGTAACACAATAGATCTCAACCATTGATAAAACGAGTACATTGTCAACATGAGCCACCTCCTTGACCCGGCAACCTTGGGAAACTGCGGCAGGGGTATGCTGCTGCAATGGTAGGAGCAGTAGCCAATAAATCAGAATCATTTGAGGAGGAGGACCTCTCACTTGGTCCGCTTCTAGAGTGTTTCCAAAGGCGAAGAATATCACACTTCCTTGGATCCTCATAGGAAGACAGAAAAAGAGGGGAAAAAGGTGCAAGAAATTCGGTCGCCCAAAATCAGTGCACATCATCTTGCATGTCCTTGTCCAGGAATGATTGCAGTTCCTTTGGGTTGTTGAAATATTTAGGCCCAGCAGGGGTCTGCAGCCTCAACTTAGCTGGGTACAGTAGTGTAGCTTGCTTCCCTTCTTTATGTAGCCTAGAGCAAAGTGGGGCGAAATCTCTTCGCATCTTGGATACTTCTGCAGAGAAGTCTTGAAAAATCAGGAGTTGTTTTCCTTCAAATTGTAATTGTCCGGTATGGGCCCGGTATGCTCTCAGCAGAGCCAACTTTTCCTGATAATTCAGGCATTTGAAAATTACCTGACGTGGACGAGAGTTCAGTGTTTCAAGTCCCTTGTCCGGGCCCAGACGGTGTGCACGCTCCACATCCAAGGGTAAGTGGTCCGGATTCATCTTTAGAAGCTTGGGCAGGGTTAAAGCAGTGAATTCCAGCAGATCTTTGCTTTTTATCGTTTCTGGAACCCCCACTACCCGCAAGTTGTTCCTGCGACTCCTATTTTCGAGGTCGTCTACTTTCTCCTGCAGCGCTCTATTCTGTCGCTGAAGTTGTCTTACTGAGGTGGATGTAGACGCCTGCATATCCTCCACATCAGAGATGCGTTGCTCAGCGTGTGTGAGCCTGGATGAAAATTGGCGCACTTCACTAGTGAGTGTGTCAACCCCTGCCTGGAGAGTGTCCATTTTGGGGAGGAAGAAGGATTTTAGTTCCTGAAGTAGTGCAGACGAATCTGTCGTGATGACCTGGGAGGCCCTGGGGGAGGGCGGAGGGTCAGGGTGTATATCTGTGGCTGGTCGCTTCTTCTCTGTATGCTTGCCTCTGGAAGTCATTATTTCCGCAGCTTTGCTGGTAATAGGTGCGAAATAATGGTCAAGCTTCATGCAAACAGTGTGCTGATAGTTGCAGAGTTCAGATGGTAAATGCTTGTAAATCTGTATATGACCTCTTGGAGGCAGTGCAGAACAGTAAATGCTGATGGCAGAAACAGCTTCAGAGAAAAGCAGCAGAGGTTGTTCACCAGAATCTCACAATTGAGCTGTGCAAATAAAAAGATTTCACCTAGTGGTGTTATAAACGGTAAATACCAATCCAAAAAGATAGTGAGAGAGCAAAAACAGCCAAAGTATCAAGTTGAATAGAATGTTGAGCTGGTGTTGATATTCACAATATAAGCTCAGGCAGTAAGCTTCTGTTATGCAGCTCCACAGCTTCTTCAGCAAGGTTTCACATGGGACTAGCAAGTAGATCAAAGAAGGAGCGTGGCGTTACACTGTATGCTGTCAGTACTGTTTAAGAGTCTATCTCCCAATGGCTGTGCGGGGGTTTTATAGGGTAAGAATGTGTAGAAAGACACTGCGGGGAGGGCTGTGTGCTGTGAGCCGGGAGATATATGATAGCAGAATCCCACGTGGCAGTTCTTAGATGTAAGGCTGTGGACCTAAAAGTTTCCCATTTTTGCTTTCTTACTAGGGACACCAATGCTAGATGTTGCAGCATGAAGTTTAGTGGTTCCCAAGCTACACAGGCCCTCTCCCTTCTCAGGCACAGTCTCTATTTCTCCCCCTATAATGCTCTTTTAGCAAATTGAGCGGTACTCTCACCAATGAGTCTTTGTGTGTTGTTGCAGCCACCTCACTCTTACCGCTCCTCTGCAGTGCCGGGTATGTTCTCCGGTGCTCTGTCCCGTCCAGCAGGTGAAGGAGAAAAAAGGCCGCAGGCCAAGATGGCGCCTGAACTTAGCGCTCCGTTGCGCACTTCTATCGTTCCGGGGGCAAGGGCGGTGTGGTAGCCCTTCACACGGCGTCGCCAGCTGAGGTGGGGTATCAGAGTTTCCCAGCAAGGCTATCTTGTGTGGGTTTTGGTCTGGCAGCAAACTTTTTGTATGTTTTAGGGAGCTGAATATGCGGAGCTCCTTTCGTTTGCTGCCAGTCCGTTGCGCCGCCCACCGGAAGTCCCGTAATTCTATTTTACAGTATTTTTTGTCTTCTTAAATGGAATGTTTAATGGTAATTGCGTCTTGATGATCGGGATTAAATAGTTTACTTTTCTATCTGGTTTACTGAAACCGAGATCACAATTTCTAAAGCCTTGTGTCTCCATCTTCTCACAATAATAGGAATTCAACTAAGACAAACCTCTTCTGTACAGTAAAGTTTTGAACTTTTTACTATATTTTAAACCTTGTAACTTAGCCGTTTCATCATTTACAGTATGAGAACTGTTAAAATCCTAATATAGAAGACAATATAAGCTGTGGTCACTTTCTTCTTATAAAAAATGATTTCCCACAATCTTGCCATTTCTGAATAAATGTTTGAAAAGGATAAAACAAAATACATCTGGCCTATATTACAAGTGGAGCGCTAAGTCGAAGGTGCAGTAAGACAAAGGTCAAAGAGTGGAGTTCCCCACTAACATTTATACTATGATTTTCTAATTAGATATAAGTTTAAAACATTTCACGCATACATATCTATCCATACATATATAAACATATACTTATACTGTACATATATTCATACACACATATCTACACACATGCAAATACACACATACATATACACATTTGGACGCTTCCCAATCCAATATCTTGTCATATGTCATGTCCCTGTAACCCAGTGTTAAAATATTTGTTTAAAAAATATATATATTTTACATTTAATATGTGTGTGTGTATGTGTATAAAATACTTAAATATATTATACGTGTGTTTTGTTATGCATATATTTAATCCTTAACACTTTTCTTGAGGTCTCCAAGAGCACAAAATTTTCCAGCGCTATTATATATTAAACCAAGTACAACATATGACTCACCACTTGTAATATGAGGGATAAAAGCACACCCAGGAATACCCATTGACTGTATAGGCACACTAAAAATGTCAACTGCGTTAAGATTCTGTGGTTAAACTTTTTTACTATTTACTTCATAGCGTAGGGTTGCGATATAGATAGCAGACCCTTTGCTATTGATTGTATTACACTTGTAATCTAGGCCTAAGAGTTTAAAAACATAATTGAGCAAACATCTGCAGTATGCACATAATGCCCATGTATAAATGTCAGTTCAGTTCATTTAAAACTTATCAGAAACACTACTCTATCTAATTGCAACACACACACATGGATTCATTAAAGGCAAGCCTAAGTGCAATAATAAAATGATGTAACACATTAGAGGAAATAAAGAGAGCAAGAAAGAGAGAGAGAGAGAGAAAGGGGCCCATTTATCAAGCTCCGGATGGCCCGTGTTTCTGGAGAGCCTGCAGGTCTAAAGACCTCTGCTCCATAACCTGTCCACCTGCTCTGAGCAGGCGGACAGACATTGCCGCAACTCAACCCGATCGAGTACGATCAGGTTGATTGACACCCCCTGCTAGCGGCCCCGAATCTGCAGGGGGCAGCGTTGCACCAGCAGCGCTGAATACGAAGAACGTATTGCTCTCCGCATTCAGCGAGGTCTGTCGGACCTGATCCACACTATCGGATCAGGTCCGACAGACCTTTGTTATATAGGCCCAAAAGAATGAAAGAAAGAGAGAAAGAAGACAATAAAGTTATTTAAAGTAATTATGTGTATGTGGGAAGCCATCAA
This sequence comes from Bombina bombina, assembly GCF_027579735.1. NCBI lineage: Eukaryota > Metazoa > Chordata > Amphibia > Anura > Bombinatoridae > Bombina > Bombina bombina. The sequence continues at coordinate 441,571,031 of NC_069501.1, read as the reverse complement.
AACTATTTATAAATTGATTTTTTTTTTATGCAGACTCTCAAAACATATATCTCTTTTACTTAAGAAGATAGATTCATGAGAGTACAGTAGGCTCTCACATACAAAAAGACAGGTATTTTAGCATACAAAAATTATTTTTATTAAATAAATTAGACCAAAAAAACAAGTCAAATTGGTGAATTATTGCACTCAGTGTATCCCAAACCTACAAATCAATTACAATAATAAATCAAAAATATAGTAAAGTTACTTAAAAGCACATGGCCAACTCTCCAGATCTTACAGCATTTTAAAATATTTAAGAAGCTTGCATATACAAAATTATAAGAAAATATCCCTGCTAGAGGGTGACTCTGCGTTATTGCAGAAATCTGTCACCATGGCAATCCATTTGTAGATCTATGTTCTGTAGGTTCTTAATACATTTGGCACTGGAATTCTACTGAACTATAGTAAAGATTTTAACAACAGTATACAGTGTAAATTGTAGCTAGAACAACACTCACACATGCTACTGGTCTATATAGCAATCTGTCACCTTGGTAATACAGGAGGATCTATGTTCGCCACTATAATTCACTATAACGCCAGCCTTTATAGAAGCAAAAATCCCATAGTGCTATAGTTATAAAAAAGCTACATAGCTTTGCAAATAATCTGCTTCAAGAAAATCCTTTCAATATAATGCTGGATCATTCATGCTGTATATTTGTATCACATATTATCCTAATGTATATACTGACTTTGTCACTAACTCTCAAGCGCCAGAGCAGGTGAGTAATTTTACTACTGCACTCTTTCGTGGAAGTATACCTAAAAGTAGCATGATGGTGATTACAGGCAAAGTGCCAGAGTTATTGCTTTGAGCGTGTCTGGGAGCCGGTTGCTTTCTGTGATGACGTCATATTTTGTACATGCAAGCTTAAAGGGACAGTCTACTCCAGAATATTTGTTGTTTAAAAATATAGATAATCCCTTTATTACCTATTCCCCGGTTTTGCATAACCAACACAGTTATATAACTACACTTTTTACCTCTGTAATTACCTTGTATCTAAGCCTCTGCAGACTGCCCCCTTTCTCAGATCTTTTAACAGACATGCATTTTAGCCAATCAGTGCTGACTCTTAAATAACTCCATGGGAGTGAGCACAATATTATCTATATAACACACATGAACTAGCAGTGATTAACTGTCAAACAATGTCAAAATGCACTGAGATAGAGACAGTTCAACAGCTTACAAGTTAGTATATGAGCCTACCTAGGTTTAACTTTCCACAAAGAATACCATGAACGATGTATTTTTTTTGTAATTTATTTGTGGGTTTAGGGTCTGGGATACAGAGAATGCAATAATTCACAGCTTTTACTTTTTTTTTGCTCTAATTTATACAAATAAAAATATTTTTTGTAGCTGAAATCCTTGTCTTTTTGTAGGAGTGCACAATATTCTCATGAATATATGTTAAGATAAAGGGACAGTCAACACCAGATTTTTTGTTTAAAAAGAAAGATAATCCCTTTATTACTCATTCCCCAGTTTTGCATAACCAACACAGTTATAATAATACATGTTTTACTTCTGTAATTACCTTGTATCTTAGCTTCAGCTGACTGCCCCCTTATTTCAGTTCTTTTGACAGACTTGCATTTTAGCCAATCAGTGCTCACTCCTAGGTCACTTCACGTGCATGAGCTCAATGTTATCTATATAAAACACTTGAACTAATGACCTCTAGTGGTCAAAATGCATTCCGATTAGAGGCAGTCTTCAAGGTCTAAGAAATTAGCATATGAAGCTCCTAGGTTTAGCTTTCAACTAAGAATACCAAGAGAACAAAGCAAAATTGGTGATAAAACTAAATTGGGAAGTTGTTTAAAATGACATGCCCTATTTAATTCATTAAAGTTTTTTTTGGACTTGACTGTCCCTTTAAGGTAAATTTATTGAAAGAGTTGGTTTAATTATGAAGTAACAAAGACTTTTATTTTTTTACCAGATTATTTTTTAGTAGTTTTTGATTGTTTGTTTTTTATCTTCAATGTTCTTTTGTACCCCTTGTTACTTTGTTCACCCTTCTTTCAGTCTCCTAGGTACAGAAAGAGTTCACTAATGAACTTACAAAAGTAATCCTTTTCTGTAACCTGTTTGAGAAAGGGATCAGCTTCCTGCACTCTTTGATTTTTTACAGAACTAGAGTTTCTGGGAGAATATGTAAGTAGAATCTTCTGTCATTTGATCTGTTCTTTCGTTCAACATTTCATGGGAATAACAGTGAGCAAAACATCAATAATAATTAACCCTAATGGCAGAAAGAAATCTAAAGGGAGATTTGTTTCATCACTTTCTCTAAACGAGACAAATATTTTATTTCATTTGATAAACAGTAGAACAGCAAGAACTTAAAAGATATTTGGGAAATTATTTTTCCTGAATGTGTTAAGATTTATTCTGACGTATTATTGTTTTTATTTCTTTATTTCTTAAAAAAAAAAACACATTAACTTGTGATTCACAATAGGGAAAACATAAAAATATAGAGAGAAAATAACAATTGTTAAAGACATAAAGATCCTGAGGTTGTTTCTCAAGGTTACATACACGATAGAGAATATATATATACATATATATATATATATATACATACATATATATACTATACTATTCTATACTATATATATATATATATATATATATATATATATATACAGTATATATACAGTATATATATATATAATATATAAAAAATACTTTAACTTGGACAGGTTAGCGTGCGTATTACAAGTTGAAAGTAAATTGTTTGCGTGCGAGCAAAAACTCAATGTGCGCTAACTTCAGGACTTCAGACATTGTGACCGTGTTAAAGGGACAGTGTACACCAATTTTCATTTAACTGCATGTAATAGACACTACTATAAAGAAAATGCACAGATACTGATGTAAAAATCCAGTATAAAACCTTTTAAAAACTTACTAAGAAGCTGTCAGTTTAGCACTGTTGATGAGGTTAGGCTGGGACACCCAGTGAAAAGGGTCTGGGAAAGCAAGAAGAGCAGACACTCCCCCCTCCCCCATTCCCTGCATATGAAATTACAGATAACATAAACAGGAGCCAGCAGTAGTCTGTAGACAGTAAACATGTGTATACTTCTGACATTTTGGGGCTTGGTTAGGAGTCTGATAATCAGCACATACACCAAGATTACAAGTTGTGCGCTAAACCTGGTGCGTAAATAACGCAAAAAATTTAGCGGTACCGCACTTTCCATAGCGCTGCTAAGTTACACAAAAACCTTCTTGTGCTGTGCGCTAAGCTCCCTACCACACAAAAGCCAAGGCCTGACTTGAGGTGCTCATGCACATTTCCCCCCCATGAAGAGAATGTGTTAGAAAGTGTTAGAAAAAAACTAACACCTGCGATCTTGGAATGGCGATCGCTATAACGCAATCCCCATTGATGTCTATGGGGAAAATAAAGTTACGTTAAAACCTAACATAAACCCCTAGTCTAAATACCTCTAATCCATCACCCCTAAATAAAGTTATTAACCCCTAAACCGCGGCCCCTAAATAAAGTTATTAACCCCTAAGCCGCTGGCCCCCCACATCGCAACTACTATAATACAGCTATTAACCCCTAAACTGCTGGTCCCCCACATCACAACTACTATATTAAACTATTAACCCCTAAACCTAACACCCCCTAACTTTAAATTAAAGTTACAATATAACTATCTTAAAATAAATAAAAACTTAACTGTAAAATAAAAAAAAAACTAAGCTTAAATTATAAATAAACCTAACATAACTATTTAAAAAAATAAAATAAACGAAAAATAAAAAAACTAAGTTACAAAATTAAAAAATCCTAACACTACGAAAAAATAAAAAATCCTAACATTAAAATAAAAAACAAACACTAAAATGATGAAAAATGAAAAAAACTAAGATTACAAAAAATAATAAACGAAATTATCCAAAATAATAAACATTAATCCTAATCTAATACTCCTATAAAAACAAAAAGCCATCCCAAAATAAACCCCCCTAATCTAACAATAAGATACCAATAGCCCTTAAAAGGGCCTTTTGTAGGGCATTGCCCTGAAGCAATCAGCTCTTTTACCTAAAAAAACATAACAGTAAAACCCCCCACCCAACTAACCCCCAAAAATAAAAAACCTAACTCTAAAAAAACCTAAGCTACCCATTGCCCCTAAAGGGGCATTTGTATGGGGATTGCCCTTAAAAGGGCAATCAGCTCTTTAGTGCCCATTAAAAAATAAAAAAAGTCCTAATCTAAAAAAAAAAAAAAAAATTAGACTAACCCCAAAAAATGAACTTACAGTTCCTGAAGTCCGGACATCCATCTCCATCCAGGCGGCAACAAGTCTTCATCCAGGCGGCGACATCTTCATTCATCGCGGGGGCATCTTCTATCTTCATCCCGGTGGCACGGAGCTGTGGCAGCACGGAGCTGGGAAGAACTGTTTTACAACATATTTTCATACGATATTACCAAAACGGACTTAGGGGTCGATTTATGAAGCGGATGCTGCTTCCGACCGACTCCGCTTCAGTTCCGCCTAAAGCAGAATTTAAGAAGCAGCGGACCTAAGACCACTGCTCCTTAACTCGTCCGCCACCTCTGAGGTTGAATATGATCGGGTTGATTGACACCCCCTGCTAGCGGCCGATTAGCCGCAAATCTGCAGGGGGTGGTATTGCACCAACAGTTCACAAGAACTGCTGGTGTAATGATAAATGCCGACAGCGTATACTCTCTGCATTTATTGATGTACGGCAGACATGATACGCTACATCGTATCATATCCGTCCACACTTTAATAAATTGACCCCATAAAGAGCAATGGAAAACGCACCAGATGATAATTATCAAGAATGACCAACAAGAAGTGAACAGATTACAATAAGAAGACCCAATTAACAGCACAAGGACATCCTTTAAAAAGCCAAGCGACTATTTGGTGAAACGGTCATCGGATTTGAGCGTGTGACATCACGTCATGGGCGGAGACCAACCTTCTAAACTGCAAACTATAATCATAGACATTGTTTACAATATACAGTCTGTGCAATATACGGATGTTCTAGCTGTGGTTGTTCTCTGTAAACCCCTGTGATTTTAAACACATGTTTTGATAAATTGTTTTAACATTCATCTGAGTTCACTTCAATCTGCTCCTGTTGGAGTCTTCCATTTTGTTTATATCTAGAGCTTGATGTTAGGCTCTGCAGTATGTGAGTATACAACTTACATGTGAATTAACTCTGTAATGTCACAGGACTTCACCATTGGCAGCATTGATCGGTCTTATTTGAGGTTAACCCTTGGAGTTCGACTGCAGCATTAATTTCCACTGAGAAGTAATCCCTGGTATCACTTATGCACATTTAGAGTTGGTACTTAATCGCCAATTTACTTGTTTGGACATATCCTTTTTGCACTAACACATTGTTTTTTGTTTGATTTATTATTGTTTGTGTTTTAACAGGTTAATAATTTTCTTTTTGGGTATAACCGTACTGCACGACTTTATTTGGCCCAAGGTTATTAAAAAATAAGTAAAACTATACATTGTTACAAAAACACTCCCACATGGGCTCTATAAATGGATGATCTACAAAACATTTATGCAAAGTAAAAGCTAATGTACAATGTCCCTTTAAACCTCTTCTCCCCATAGACTTCAATGAAGCTCGCTTTAAAAAAACAACCCAACTAACACTTATCTCTTGCGCACTATTTGGACAATGCGTAAGACCATCAGCACTAAACCCGAAGATAGTTTTGGATATTTCACATTCCAATGTTCTTCACATAGAAGAAAATGTTCTTTTTATTTTTTAAATATATATTTGTATACATATCTGATTATTTTTTTTGTAAAAATATATATCTATACTTACATATATATGTGTACAAACAAGTGTTAACCACAGCACTTAAAGTGAATGTAAATTTTGATGTTTAAGTGCCCGGTTTTTAAAACTTTGATTAAAAACAGGGGCACTTTAATTCATCAAAATTTACATTTCACTCCTGTTGTGACAAAAAACTTACCTTTTAAACTTCACAGCAGCTCCAGCTTCCTCCGGTCTCACAAGCCATTTCTGATGTCAGAAATGATTGACAGGTCATCCTCCAATCACAGCTTCCCCCCCCCCCCCCCGGGGGATTCAGTGTCTGATTCACTGCTGTGATTGGAGGAAGCCAGATGCCTCATTTTAGACCCAGGAAGAGGCTTTGAAACGGGTGGAGGAAGCTGGAGCTGCTGTGAAGATTAAAAGGTAAGGTTTTTTTTCACAACAGGAGTGAAATGAAAATTTTGATGAATTAAAGTGCCCCTGTTTTTAATCGAAGTTTTAAAAACCGGGCACTTTAGCATCAAAATTTACATTCACTTTAAAGGGACATAAAACCCAACCTTTTTTTTTTTCAATATTCAGATTATACATTTTTAAACAAGTTTCCAATTTACTTCAGTTATCAATTTTGCTTTATTATCTTGGTAACTTTTATTGAAGAAGCAACAATGCTGAACACATTTGTAAGCCAATGAGAATGGGCATACACGTTCTGCCACCAATCAGCAGCTAGCTCCAAGCTTCTGAGCCTATCTAGATATGCTTTTTAATAAAGGATACCAAGATAATGAAGCAAATTAGATAATAGAAGTAAATTGGAAAGCTGATTAAAATGGTATGTTCTATCTGAATCATAAAAGAAAAAAAAATGTGTCTCATGTCCCTTTAAAGTCTCTCACACATATATATCCTGGAGTTCCTCATGCATAGATATACCAACAAAAAAAGGAGATGTTGTGACAGCACTGTTTCTTAAAGGAACATTGAACCCAATTTTTTTCTTTTGTGATTCAGATAGAGCATGGAATTTTAAGCAACTTTCTAATTTACTCCTATTATCAAATGTTCTTTTTTCTCTTGGTATCTTTATTTGAAATGCAAGAATGTATGTTTAGATGCCGGACCATTTTTGGTGAACAACCTAGGTTGTCCTTGCTGATTGGTGAATAAATTCATCCACCAATCAAAAACTGCTATCCAGAGTTCTGAATCAAGAAAAAAGCTTATTTGCCTTCTTTTTCATATAAAGATAGCAAGAGAACGAAGAAAAATTGATAATAGTAGTAAATTAGAAAGTTGCTTATAATTGCATGCTCTATCTGAATCACGAAAGAAAAATGTTGGGTTCAGTGTCCCTTTAAATCCAGATGTTCTTTATTGGAGTAACATACATAACAGTTTCAAAGCAGCTACTTTTCGGGCCTTCTCAGCCTTTATTCATGCATACTTTTCTTTGTTTTCGTGTTATCCTTATTTGAAAAGCATAGCTTAAAGGGACACTGTACCCAAAATTTTTCTTTCATGATTCAGATTGAGCATGAAATTTTAAGCAACTTTCTAATTTACTCCTATTATCAAATTTTCTTCATTCTCTTGGTATCTTTATTTGAAATGCAAGAATGTAAGTTTAGATGCCGGCCCATTTTTGGTGAACAACCTGCTGTTCAGAGTACTGAAACCAAAAAAAAAGCTTAGATGCCTTCTTTTTCAAATAATGATAGCAAGAAAACGAAGAAGAATTGATAATAGGAGTAAATTAGAAAGTTGCTTAAAATTGCATGCTTTCTGAATTACAAAAGAAAAAAATTTGGGTTCAGTGTCCCTTTAAGAGTGTTCATGTGTCTGCAGTACTATATGGCAGCAGTTTTAAAACAATGTTATACATTAGCAGGATCGCTAGATGGCAGCACTATTTCCTGTCACGTATTGCTTTAGGCATGTGCCCGCTATCTACCTAGGTATCTCTTCAACAAAGAATAACAAGAGAATGAAATACATTTGATAATAGAAGTAAATTGGAAACTTTTTAAAAATTGTCTCTATCTGAATCCTGAAATACATTTTTTGGGTTTAATGTCCCTTTAATGTCACAATATATGCACTGGTGATACATGGAGAAGTATCAACACCTATCTACTGTACACATATATACATATGTTTTGAAATAAGTTTGCATTATGTCATATTTATTAGGTTTTATTGTTATGTTTATTTTAATATATTATGGAGATTTATATATGACATCACTGATGATGATGATTGTTTGATTGGTTGTGTACTAGGGGGAGGAGCTTGTTACACATATATGCACTGTTTTGATTCACTTTTGCTTGTCTGAGGAAGGGGTGAATGCCCCGAAACGTCACAGATTAAAAGTTGCTGTGCTTTATTTAAATCCAGATTGTGCGACTATTGGATTCCTTGTTTATAATTTTTCTGCACCCTGGTAATATAACCCTTATAAAGAAAATGTTGTAAATGTTTATCTGAATATTTTATTTTAATGTACTTATGTTGTGCTTGGTGCGTTTTTTTGTTTTCTGTTTTTTTTTTACCCCTTACACGTTACCTTAGGTCTTCAGTCGCACTAAACCGACGAGGGCAACTGTTTACTTTCACGACATTGCTTATTGCGACCCGCGCTAACTTTAGCTTGCCACCTGTAATCTAGTCCATAATGTTATTCCCTTCCCTACGCTCACAGAATTGAATTCAATCTCATAACATTTTATTTCCCTCTCTCAACATAAGATTTCTCTCACTATACATGTAAACTCAATCATGCAAACATAAAGCCAGTGCCACTTTTGCTAAAGCATCTTTCAGTTTGTATAATGCCAACTTTAACATTACAATTCAGTCACTATTTCTTGTCATATGTTCCAATGCCTGTGTAAACTCTATCATTGGATCCTAAAGATGTATTTAAACTCTTTTTGTAAGGAGTGCTAAACCAAACTTTGCAGATTTGTATTTAAAAAATGGAAACTGACCATCTCTCATTGGTTAAAGCACCCCAACCAATCTCAGGTTTACTCATAACAGTGTATTGGATTTGTGTATTAAGCCAAGGAGTCTCATTCTATTATAAGGCAAATCATTGTAGTATTAGGACCAGCCAACATTAGGACACCTTGTAAGTTGGTGACTGGGTAATCAGAATGTGGCCATAGTGTGTGACTAACATTCAAATTTTAATATAAAAGCATATGTGATTTCTGGGAAGTTCAAAAAGCCTTTTGGTAGTGGCATTACAATTAAGTCACAATTGCTTGTCATACTGTATATTCCAATAACTTTGTAAACTCTATCATTGCACCTTATCGGGACATTGTACACTAGATTTTTCTATGCATAAATGTTTTGTAGATGATCCATTTAGATAGCCCATACAGCTTTTTTTTTTTTTTTAATGTTTTGCTTTGCTTATTTTTAAATAACATTGCTCTGATTTTCAAATCCTAACCAAGCCCCAAAGCTTTAGGAGAATACTGTTGTCTACCTACTCCAGCTTGCTTGTGTTTGTGTAAAGGGTCTTTCATTATGCAGAGGAAGGGGGAGGGGAGTGTCATGAGATGCAGGTCATATGCAGGACACAGCAATGATGGTACAACTCTATTTTATTGCAGAGCATAGCAATACACATCTAGTCAGGTTGATTGTACTAAACTAACTGCGACACAGACACCGGACCTAAGCCCCGCCCACAAACTAGTGACATCACATCCTGCTCTCATCACATCTTCCCCTTTTTCAAAGGCAAAGCATACATTTGCATATAACAAATAACAAGGTACACCAACAGGGTATACAACAACATTTTTGTTTTTGAACATTATAAAAACAAACAGGTTAGAAAACATGAACAGATAAATTACATCCTGACTTGGACATCGGGGTAGACTACCCTAGTCCACAGTGACCATGGGATTATTCTGCCCATACTTCCGGTCACTTTTCTAGCTAAAGTCAGTCCCTATATCGGGCCGGAAGTTTCACCACTCTTCCGCTTGATGTAACTTTGCATGAACTGTCCTCTGATACAGAAGATGGTGAACAAGAGTCCACTGGAGACAAAGATATATCCCCGTTGTGGTCTTGCTGAGGGGAAGGCACCTCTCTTAGAACAGGGGATCCCACCGGCGGTGGTACTGAGGCATCCAGTTCCAGACTCTCAGGTACAGACTGAAGATGTCTTCGGTTACGGCGTGTAACCGTCCCTCCCTCCGTAAGGACTGTATAAGACCTTGGTTCTGGAGAGCGGCCAACTACCGTAGCAGGCGTGTTCCATTTCTTCTCATCGTCCAGTTTAATTCTGACACTTTGGCCCTCTTTCAGTTCCTGTAAGGGCCTGACAGAATGTCTCCTGTCGTAGAAGAAACGATAACCCTTTTTGGCCTCTTCATCCCTCCTAAGGACTTCGTCCCGAGGAACAGGGCCAGGCGGCTTGAAGACACCCACTGAGGGTAAAGTGGTGCGAATCTGGCGTCCTAGCATCAGCTGTGCCGGGCTAAACCCGGTGGCTTGAATGGGCGTCGCCCTGTATGACAAGAGGGCTAGGTACGGCTCAGATTGTTTTAGAATGAATTTTGTTGTTTGAACTGCCCTTTCAGCCATTCCGTTGGCCTGCGGATAATGTGGACTTGACGTGGAATGTACAAAATCATATTCCCTGCTGAAAGCACTGAACTCTGTAGAAGCGAACTGCATACCATTATCACTCACCAGCTCCATTGGAATGCCCCAGCGGGCGAACAAGTTCTTCAGGCGAATGATAACGGCCTGACTTGTGATATCATTCAGGGGTGCAATTTCCAAATACCTGGAATAGTAGTCGATCACAACAAGAAACTTTTTCCCGTGCAGTTCGCACAAATCAGCAGCTATTTTCTGCCACGGCCCCGCAGGCAGCGGAGTAGACATTAAGGGCTCCCTTCTCTGAGTAGGCCGGCGTTCCCGGCAAAAGGCACATTTAGACACATGATTTGCAATGTCGGAGCTGATCCCAGGCCACCACACAGCTGTAGCTGCCCTTTCTCTGCACTTTGTAATGCCTAAGTGGCCATCGTGAATCCTGTTCAACATCTCTTTCCTCATGCTGACAGGAATTACAATGTGGTCTTGGAACAGAACCAACCCCTCCAGCTCCGTGAGCTGCGACCTCTCTGGCTGGTAAGCACTTAAAGACATCCAGGCTGCCCGGCTCTCGGGCCAGCCTTCTCTTATGTACCTTATAACTTCTTGCAGATCTGTGTCCAAATATGTCTCTCTCTTTATCTCCTCCAGTTTCCTTGAAGAAATGGACTTAGAGGCCAGAACTGAATCAACATACACTTTCACATCCGATTCTGTGGAGGATTCTTCAGCAGCAGCCAGCGGGAGCCTGGATAGAGTATCTGCCACAACCAGTTGTTTCCCCGGCACATGCACTGCCTGAACATTGAACCTGAGCAGTCTCATTAAAAGTCTCTGGCATCTCAAGGGTGTTTTGTCAATGTCATAAGAGTTGATTAGAGGGACTAGCGGTTTGTGGTCAGTTTCCAGACTAAATTTCTCCAAACCCACTAGGTAGCGCTGGAAGCGCTCACAGGCCCAAACTGCAGCCAGGCACTCTTTCTCAATTTGAGTGTATTTTGACTCTGCAGCCGTCAGTATGCGGGAACAGTAGGCGATGGGCTGTAGTTTATTTCCGTTCAGCTGCAGGAGTGCAGCCCCCAACCCATAACTGCTTGCATCGGCACTAACTACAGTCTTTTTTGAAGGGTCGTAGAACCCCAGCACTGGGGCAGACCCCAGCAGGGACTTGGCATGCAGGAAAGCTTTTTCTTGTGAAGGTCCCCAGACCCAGGCAACATCTTTCTTAAGCAACTCTGTGATAGGGTGTAAAAGCGTTGATAAATCTGGAAGAAACTTGCCCACGTAATTTACAAGGCCCAATACCTGTCTCAGCTCATGTACATCAGAGGGGCTCTTCATCTGTTCAATAGCACAAATTTTCCCGGGGTCTGGCTTGATGCCATCCCCGTTGATGATATGCCCAAAGTAGCATAATTCAGTTTTCCTAAAATTACATTTTTCTTTATTCAGCTTCAGCCCAGACTCTTTGATAGCCTGTAGCACACAACTCAAACGCTGATCATGCTCCTCCACTGTAGACCCATACACTAGAATGTCGTCCATGACGACCGCTGTGCCCATGTGGTCACTCAGGAGAGAACTCATTTCCCTTTGAAAGATTTCAGGAGCGGAGGATATCCCAAAAGGGAGTCTGCAGAAGCAGAACCGACCTACCGGTGTGATAAAGGTAGTCAGTTTTCGCGGCACTTTGGATCCAGGGGGATCTGCCAAAAGCCGCTAGAAGCGTCTAATGTGGAAAAGAACTTCGCCCCAGCCAACTTCGGAGCTATATCTTCTAATGTCGGCAGAACAAATCTCTCTTCACCGCCTCATTCAACCTTTTCAGGTCCACACAGATGCGCACCTTTCCATTCTTCTTTGCAACTGGAACAATGGGGGCACACCAATCAGTCGCTTCAACGACCTCTTCAATAACCTCCATAGACTTCATGCGCATAAGCTCTTCCTCCACTTGAGGCATGAGCGGGAACGGAACTCTACGAGGAGTAGAAATACTGCGTCACTTTTAAGTGCTATACGGACTGGTTTGCAATTCAGTAGGCCCAATTCGCCAAACATATCTTCTGAAATTTCATTCACTCTGGCCACGAGGCCCAAGTCACAGGCTGCTTTTCTGCTCAATAAATTGTTAACACACTGACCTCGAATCACATGCACCCACATGGTGAACTTTCTTTGCTTGTACTCACAGCTGGCAAGAAATTTCCCCGCACAATCAATGCAGCCACCAGGACCATGGACATCTGTAGTAACCTTCGCCAGCTGGGGCTGTCGAGGCAGTTTCTTAAATTCAGCAAAAGACACTACAGTGATATCTGCTCCTGTGTCAATCTTAAAATCAACTTTGTCTCCCATTACAGTAAAAGTAACTTTCCAATCTTCCTCTGAGCTTGGCCGTTCCACAACGGACCCCACAAAAGACACTTCCTGACCCTCCTGGTCACCATCCACCTGCATCTCCTTAAAGGGACACTGTACCCAAAAAAATTCTTTTGTGATTCAGATTGAGCATGAAATTTTAAGCAACTTTCTAATTTACTCCTATTATCAAATTTTCTTCATTCTCTTGGTATCTTTATTTGAAATGCAAGAATGTAAGTTTAGATGCCGGCCCATTTTTGGTGAACAACCTGGGTTGTCCTTGCTGATTGGTGGATAAATTCATTCACCAATAAAAAACTGCTGTCCAGAGTACTGAAACCAAAAAAAAGCTTAGATGCCTTCTTTTTCAAATAATGATAACAAGAGAATGAAGAAAAATTGATAATAGGAGTAAATTAGAAAGTTGCTTAAAATTGCATGCTCAATCTGAATCACAAAAGAAATTTTTTGGGTACAGTGTCCCTTTAATGTATTCAGTTCTACACACCACTTCAAAATGGACCATTCTGTTACATTTTCTGCATCTTTTATCCCTGGCCGGGCATATAACACTCTGATCATGAGCACGGTAGCACCGCGTGCATCGGGCATGTTGTGCCCATCCATTTCTAGGCCTTTCCAGTACTTTAGATCTACCGCTCACACTGTGCCTTTCACTAGCATTTTTCCTAGACTGTTGCACTTCATCCACAATACTCTCAGACCTCAGATCAGCACTTTGCTTTTTCACCAGTTCACTCTGGCGGGCCATCCTAATAGCCCCATCTAATGTTAAATCAGGCTCTAACTGCAGCTTCAGTGAGACTTCAGCATCTGCAATTCCAATAACTATTCTGTCTCTGATTTGCTCTTCTTTAGCAACACCAAACTCACAGAATTCAGCTAGTTCATACAGGCTGCGCACAAATGACTCCACAGATTCTCCCACACGCTGATTACGTTTGTGAAAACAAGCTCTCTCATGAATCACATTTCTTTTGGGCACAAAGTGGGCACTGAGTTAAATTCTTCCCCTTCTTGGAAAATAAAAGCATTGAATACTGGCTCCACATCTTTCCCCATAGAGTATAAAAGAGAATTAACTTGTACTCCTTATTCAGTTTGGATGCAATCCTGAAGCGATGAAACCGCTGACGCCATGTGGGCCAAGCTGCAGGCTGAGAGAAGTCAAAAGGCTCAGGTGGGGTAAATTTTAACATTGCAATCGATCAGGAACAGAAGCGCAGTCCAGAACTTCTGACACCATGTCATGAGATGCAGGACATATGCAGGACACAACAATGATGGTACAACTCTATTTTATTGCAGAGCATAGCAATACACATCTAGTCAGGTTGATTGTACTAAACTAACTGCGACACAGACACCGGACCTAAGCCCCGCCCACAAACTAGTGACATCACATCCTGCTCTCATCACAGGGAGTTTCTGCTTTTTCCCACTTGCAGTGGGTGTTCCAGCTACCTTTTTAACTGAGCTAAACTGGGAGCTTCTAAGTAAGTTTTGACATGGCTTTATACTGGCTTTTTAGATCAGTATCTGTGCATATTATTCTTTTTAGTAGTGTCTATTACATACAATTATATAAAAAAAATGGTGTATACTGTCCCTTTAAAGCACAGACTACCTCAAAATGTTGTCATGGAAAGGAGGAGGAGCTTGCAACAGTGTTTTTAGCAAGCAAGTAACATGCAATGGGGGCTCTAGAGTGCAGCAGCGTCAGCCACTCTATGATAAAGCTCTAGGCCGGTAAACTAAGCTAGTTCTGTATGGCTAAAAGGCACTGTTTAATAAAAAAAATGCATGTATGTTTCTTGTTGTCACCGAACACTGTCTACTACAGCTAAAGATCCCTCTATTGGTTGTATATATAAAATTGAAAAAAAAACAAAAAACACTTTCTATATAGTGCTCAAGTGCTTGGTACTGAGCCTTCCTCAGTTTTTTTTCTCAAGGAAATAACCTAAGTTTAAAGGGACACTGAACCCAAATTTTTTCTTTCATGATTCAGAGCAAGAAATTTTAAGCAACTTTCTAATTTACTCCTTTCTCTAATTTTCTTCATTCTCTTGCTATCTATTTTAAAAGCAGGAATGTAAATCTTAGTAGTTAGCCCATTTTAGGTCAGGCACCATGGAGGCTTACATTTACCCACCAATAAGCAAGCATAACCCAGGTTCTCAACCAAAAATGGGCCGGCTCCTATGCATCACATTCCTGCTTTTTAAATAAAGATAGCAAGAGAACGAAAAAAAAAGTTGCTTAAAATTGCTGCTCTATCTGAATCATGAAAGATTAAATTTGGGTTTAGTGTCCCTTTAAGTTTTCAAAAAGGTATGCCAAGAGAAATTATTTTTTATAATAGAAGTTAATTGGCGATTTTTTTTTAATGTTATGCTGTGTCTATTTAATTGTAAGTTTAATTTTGTCTTCCTTGTCCCTTGTTGATCCAGAAAAGATATGACACATTATTTTTAATATATGCTGGCTGAGCATCATGGGAAATGTAGTTCCAAAACCTCTGGAGGCCTAAGTTTGAGGATGTCTGATCTAAAGTGTCTAAATTATACATAAAAGTAAACACTTTTAAGCACATAAAAGGTACATTGGTGCATGACTTTACTGTCAATCCATCCAAAGTGGTCCAACATAGGTTGCTTCATCATTTTTAATTTTCCATTTTTTAAATGATTAACTCTGTGTTGGTATTGCAAAACCTCCAGTTTTTTTATTTTTATTTTACTTGGTTTAACCACGGCAGCCATCTTTGTGTCATGCCAGGTGCACAACAAATTTTGGTTACACAAATTTTACAGAAACCTCGATATCTCAGCTCAGGTTTTTTTATGAGGTACCTAAGTAAGTGTGCACACTAAACATTTCAGGTTTGAGGCTTCTCTTGTTTTTATTTTTTTTATGAAGGATTTCTGAAACTTTGAAAAAGAAATCTGTAAGAATTGTTTGATGAGATGATTCCAGCAGAGTATAACAGCTCAAAACTCTACTGTCAACAGAAGAATATGACAGATTCATCAAGGCTCTTAAAGAAAAGTGTGCCATAGCAAACAAAGAAGACAAAGCTAAAATTCTCAGTCTGTTACCAAGCTCATGGTCTCGGAGCAAATCAGCAAGGAATTCAATGTCTCAGAGCGATTGGTGAATCTAAGCAAAGCACTTGCACTTGTTAAGGTATAGGGGATCCTTTATGAGACAAGAAAGATTATCTATTTTTGTGGTGGATCTGCAAGCCATGACACAAAGCTTGCTGCCATGGGCAAACTTAGTAAAATAAAAAAATGGTGGTTTTGCAATACAATACATAGAGGTAATTACTCAAAACAAATTAGAAAAACTATAAATGGTCAAGCAACCAACTTTACAATTATTGGACCACTTGAGGTGCACTGACCCTTTCATTAATGGATGAATGTGGTCCAGTACTGTTCCCATATATGTGTGTAAATTACAAAAATACACTATATGGCTAAAAGTATGTGGATACCCCCTAGCAAATTATTGAATTCAGGTATTTCAACCGCACCCATTGCTAATTGGTGCATAAAATCCAGCACATTGACAGGAAATCTACATAGACAAACATTGAAAGTATAGTGGGTGATACTGAAGAGCTCAGTAACTTTAAACTTGGCACTGTCAGTTTGCTATAAGTCAGTTTATGAAATTTCTTCCCTACTAATCCTGCCTGCCTGGCTATTATTGTGAAGTGGAAATATCTAGGAGCAACAACAGCCCAGCTACAAAGTTATAAACCACTCAGACTTGAAGGGTAGCCGGGTCCTGAAGCATGTAGCTCATAAACATTGCCTATCATCCATTGCATTACTTATAACAGAGCTCCAAACTACCTCTGGAAGCAACATTAGCACAAGAACTGTGGGTCAGGAGCTTCATGAAATTGTTTTCCATGGCTGAGCAGCTGTTCATAATTCTCACATTAACATTCACAATTCCAAGCGTTGACTTGAGTGATTGCTGCCACAACCACTGGACTTTGGAGCAATGAAAATGTATTCTCTGGGGGAACTTCCGGGCGGCGGCCATGACTGGTCGCACATCTGAAAGCTGCTCTAGCCTTCCAGCGCTATTTGCCAAACATCTGCCTCTATATGAAGCATCTAACCTTGAGATTAACATCTTTATAATCTACCAATAAATATCTATCTAAAGAGACCTTATTCACCAGGATTGCTGCTGGCTTCAGAGCCCCTAACTATTTTGGAATAATGGCCTATACCATCGGCCGAATGTCATACCCCCCGGGAGGCTGCTTTTCAGCACCTGTCGTTAGTTAGCACTGTATGTGCAAGCTTTCAGTGAAGGACTGCTGTTTCTGATTTCATAGCCCTCTTACAACCGGGGATCTAGCTTACACATTGTTACTCAAGTTTACCCATCTGAGCTCCACGCGGGTCAATATACTGATACAGGATGCTTGCTACAAACCTATTGGACGTACTGAGAACCATGCTGAGTGAATGCAGAGTCTCATTCAGGTTAGACCTAAAAGATGCCATAAGCCCTCAAACCTCAGAACTGACTATTCTAGTTCTGTCTGCATCCCCTGCTTTGCTATCTGGAGGAGGTGGTGGCGCTCAGGGGCCCCAGTGCTCATCGCCTCTGCATGCTAGTGACGTACTGGAGGTAGAGGGATACACACAATTTGCTGGAACACACCAGCCACAAATGGTCTATGTCGATTGCGGCCTAGAAAGAAAGCAAAATGTGGCTGTTCTTAACAAACAGGAGGTCTATGGGGATCAGAGATACAACGCTATACATACAAGGCATGGAAACTGTAATCCCTATGACATTTGTATTGACGTACAGCTTGGCCGCACCATCGGGACTCTAGAGAAATCACCAGTAACACAGCATGGCCAATACCTTCAATTAAAGCCGATTCAAGGGACAAAGATCACTGGCTTTCAACAAATAGATGCTGCGCCTGCTGAATGGACATATTTTATTCACAGTCTTGATGTGGTTTGCCCGAAGCAGATTTTTGTCTTTACTTGCTTTAAAATAAAAAAAATTTCTTGCCCCCTTTTGCTACTAAAGTTGGTATTGGCTATATTGGAACGACTGTGGGTATTAGCTGTAAATTAATATGGCTGTTGCCCTAATCTGTCAACGCTTCACCCAGGGTAGCTAGAGCTTACATAATACGCAGAGATGATGGTTAATTAGCCTGAGAATTATAGTGGTATTGCATGGAATCCTGTATAGCTTTATTCCCTTGTCTCTCTAATTTAAGAATAGCAATGGGTGGAGGTTTGTATGCACTTACCCCTTTTTTTCTACTTGTCACCTCACTAAACTATAAACAAACTCAATGGAGCTTTATGGTGCCATATAAAAGTTTGCAAAGCTAGATTTAGGCTCCCGCATATTTATTGTTGTTCACATAATTTTTCGCTATTAACTTGACATGCTAATGTTTTAAAGGATTTCTCACTGAGTTACTGCTAAGGTTTATTCTGTTTATAGAGATGCCTACTAAACATAATGTCTCTCCTCTCTATTTAGCAGGATTATTTAATAAGATATAATATTAGGAACTGCCCGCGGCCGGGGCGGTAGTACATACACATTTATGTAGAGAGGAGCTGATATGGAATCCCAAACCTTTTAAGTAAATAAGGGCAGTTATTTTCATTTTTTATTTTTGCTTTGGGTCCTACACTTTGGGACCTTTCATATAACATATGTCCTCTTGACACCCCCTAAAATCTAGCTTTTCTCTTAGGCACAGCAGGCTAATGTATAGATACCACGATGCCCGTGAGGGCTAGAATTATAAAATAAAAGTGATGGCCCTTCTGTTCTGCAAGTTATCCCTAACATAAATGAGTTAGTTCATGCAATATTTCCTATAAGGTGGTGTATTTATCATATGCTTCTACCTTGGAATAAAACTGCGGCTTCTGAAGTATCAGAAAGATAATGAGTTTCATATACCGTGAGGAATTTTACCTTGATAAACAAAGGCCAATACTTATGAGTATTTTCAGCCACACTTTATAATAGATCCCCCTTTACATTGTACACTGTAGATTCAGGGCATTATACCAGTTAAGCAAGCTCTCCTTAAACTATATCTTACAAGTTGCAATATATTTCCTTTATTGTTGTTTATTTACAAGTATTTCAGAATTGTTTTCACTATATTCATACTGCTGTAAAAATAGAAAATGAGGTCCAAGAGTGGTCTCCTTAGTTGTTTTTTTTTACCTCCAATCCCTATCTCACATAGAGTGGAGGTCCAAAAGTGGCCTCATATACCATTTTGGAGGTTTACAAAAGATTTGGTATACTGCCTGAGTATTGAGCCCATTTCTTTATGCCTTTTTATGTAATTCAGCTAATCAATCACAATATTGTATCTCATGTTGTCTTCATCCCAAATAGTTTTTTAAGGTGGCACTGTATTGTATATTTCTTGTTGTATACCTTATGTTAAACCTCAAATAAAAAGTAAAAAAAAAAGAAAGAAAATGTATTCTCTGGAGTGACGAATTATCTTCACTATTTGGCAGTCTGATAGAAGAATCTGGGTTTCATGGATGCCAGGAGAACGCCAACTGCTGGAATGCATAGTGCAAAGTGATGGAGGAGGGATAATGATCTGGGGCTGTTTTTTAGGGATCGAGCAACGCCAGTAAAGGGTCATCTTAATGCTACAGGATACAAAGGCATTTTAGTCAATTGGATGCTCCTAACTTTGTGGTAACAGTTTGGGGAAGGCCCTTTCCTGTTCCTGCATGGCTGTGTTCCTACACACAAAGTGGGATTCATGAAGCCATGTTTTACCACGACTGGTGTGGTGGAACTCGAGTGGCCTGCACAGAGCCCTGAACTCTTACCCATTAAACACCTTTGGGATGTACTAGAAGACCGATTGTAACCCAGACCTTCTGGTCCAACATCAGTGCTTGATCTCACAAATGCTTGTTTGGCTAAATGGGCATTAATTCACATAGACAAACACTAAAATCTTGTGGAAAGCCTTCATTGAAGAGTGGCAGCTGTTATAGCTGCTAAGGGGTGTGGTCCACTTCATATTAATGTTATGATTCTAGAATTGGATGTCCAACAAATTCATATTGTCAGGTTTCCACATACTTTTAGTCATATAATGTACATATACTGTAAATGCAAAACATAAACAAAATAATTACATTCTTGAGAGCTTCAATAAACTCCACTAAACAAATTAAATCTGTTTGTCCTAACAGGTAACTGGAAAACTACAAAGCATGATATTTATAATAAATAAACACAGTCAAGTGTTCTTAAAACAATTAAAAATATAATAAAAGATAATAAAAGATAAAAGTCTCTCCAAAATGTCCAATAATGTACTTTATGCATAAGTATTTAGCAAGTATTGTATATATGAAAATGGATTGTAATTTTATTCACCCACTCTGTTCAGTGACCACTATTCTTGGACACATGCCTCCTTGTGAAGTAATACTTCTTAACCATTTAACTCCCCTTAAATTTTTTTCTGTAACTATAGAGTTAGTTGATCTTCATTCAGCATGTTTATGTTTAAATGTAATAAGGGTCATCAGTCTCTGGGTGCTTTATTCTAATATTGAATCCCATTTATTGCTGCTTCAGTCAAGACATGTTTATTTCTGTCTTGGTAGTCTGACAATGATTATGCTAGGTAAAAAGTGTGATTTCCTTTGTATTTATGCAATTGGAGATGCTGTTTCTATAGGAAAGAATTGTTTTACCTTTGAGCATTCCAAAATCTTTGCTAATGCTTGTGAATGTCAGCAATGTGTAGGGGTCATATTTTCAAAAGATGTTTACATGTGATAAAATGCGTGTTTAGTAAAATGTGTGTTTATTAAAATGTGTGTTTAGTGAATGTGTTATACACAAACATGTTTTTAATATAGAGCATGTTTGGTACATTGCAGTTGCGATATGCAGAATAATTACTCTATAGAAAATAATACAAACATATGCTTTGCTTTGTTTGTTTGCATCTCTTATAATGGCTTTTTCTACATTTGAGTAATTCTACAAACTAAATTACTGAAAAAAACAAGGTATGATTTGTGTTGGTACCTCTATGGAATAAGCACTGAGACTGATGCAAATGAGTAAAACAGCTTCATCACAGGGTGTGAAATTTCCATGGACCTTATAAGTTATATTAATACAAGGTTAGTTAAATTTGGCTCCTTTTAAGTTCTGCCAGTTTATCCTCTAATGCGAATGTTTACAAAGCAGTGACCCTTTTACTTGGCACTATGTCATAACCAAAATAAAACACACAGACACCAAGATTGGGGAATAAAGGCTGCAGCTTTGTATAATAAAATATATAAATATCAACCAATAAATAACTATAACCATGATAACATTATGAGAACAACGTGCACAATCATCCTAAGTGCACGCCCATCTTTGAACATATATATCTCCTCCGTTAAACAAAACAGGAGGTAACCAAGAAAAACCTGCCATTTGACTAAAACCACAGGCAAGCACCCCACAAAAGCTCAAGACTACGGTCGAGCCCCGCCACACAAAGACAAAGCCTTTATTACCCCTTCCTTCAGGTTAAAGTTAAAGAACTGCAAGCCCACCTCGTTTAAGTGAACCCCGTCTTTGAGAAAATAACATGTCCCTGACTCCCCTTTGAACTTAACATGCCTAATACTAAGACCCCCCAACTTCCTAACAAAACTACTCAGTATCCTATTCACTTTTTTCTTTGACCCTTCCAGCTGGGCCACATCCCAAGCAGACCTCCAGACCACCCTAGGTTCTATTTCAGACCATACCACTACCAGCCCTGGTAACAAACTTACTAGTCTCTCCAAATTCCCATGACTCCTCTTAATTAAATCTTTCTGATGCATCTGCCCCAAGTCATTACCCCTAGCATGAATTATCAAAATCTTGGGGGCTAAAAAGCCTGGTATAAGCCACCACACTCCCCAAAACCTGATCCCATTTCATACCTCGGACCCCAAACCACCTAAACAGTACCTCATCTTTGAAAAACCCCAACTGAACCCCGTTGTTCTTAATAGCAGCTGCTCGTCTTGCCCAATAGAGGAGTGGCTGAAAACCCAACAATGTATAGGACCTGTAAAAGAAGACTTAATGAACCACTAAACACACAAAGAAGGTCTCACATACATCTTGAAAGCATTAGACTTCCATTTCCCAACCCATTTTACTACTTCCTCCCCAAAACCCAAGCTGTCTGCCTTAGTTCCTGTCCCAATTCTGAATGAATGAGTTCCAAATTCACTAGCCCCCAAACCCAACTGCTTAAGAATACCCCCCCAAAAAAACAGCTAAGAACTAAAAACAAGAAAGTGAGAATCCATCCTCATGAATCAACAGAAGCTCCCCACCAAGAGGCAGAACCCTCAAAAAGGCATATACTGCCCCAACCGGGCAACAATCTCCATGTATCAGAAACAATTTTATTAACTTTCCCTTACCCCCATTTTGGATCACCTAAACCATAAGGACAAGGATTCCCCATCCACCTGTACCTCAGACCACTGCAAACCCCCTTTGTCCCGCTTATTCTTCCTCACCAATTCCGAAAGTCGGAAAGCTGCAAAGAAGGCTAATGAAAAGACTACTCAAAACAACAAAAACTCAAACTCTGACAAACACCTATCTCTCAAAACCCTCATCATTTCCTTCAACAAAGCAAAATTCACTGGCCTCCTGCCATCCTTGGACACCACACCCTTCCTCAAGCCCATCACAGCCATCCTAACCACAAAAGCCTTCAAAAGGTCTTCCCATTCCAGCAGTTGAAACAGGAAAGCCAAGGCCGCCATCCTCTGAACCATCATGGATTTAGATATCCCCAACTGCTTCCATTCCATCACCCAAGCCAACAAAACTTTTAAACGATTAGCCTCAGAAATCCCTTCCTCCCAGGACAGACATCTCTCAAACCACATTTTCCACACCCCTACTTATGCCTTCCAAGTAGCCGGGGCTAAAGCCTCCTTCACCATTTCCATAACCTCCACAGCTCCAGATCCCACAAACTCCTCCAGACAAGCAGTCCCTGAAGCCTCCGCTCCCTGAGCAACTGTACAAAACCTCTTCCACTGGAAATGGGAAAGAGCGTCAGCCACATTATTCAATTTTCCAGGGACATGCACAGCCTTAAACATTACATTATTCCTCAAGCACTCCAAGACAAAAGAGCCTTAACAATCTAATCACTGACAAGGAATTATCTGACAACTGGTTCACCGCACACACCACCCCATATTGTCAGAATGAAAGATGACTTTCTTATCCTTCATATAAGTCCACCAAAGAAAGTAAGCGAGAGCGTTAGAGTGAAAGTAAAATATAACCTTTATTGGTATATAAAAATGTAGGACAACACAGTGTCAAAAGAGCAGAGATGGGGCACCTCTGGCTGGCAGGCTTACGCGTTTCGGCATAGCCGTAATCATAGCATACTGAAGCCAGCCACAGGTGTTCCTTATATACAGAATAAGAACAACATCATTGGCTAAAAACATATTGAAAAACAACACGCCCTGAGATTATTTTAACCCCATACATACTGGCGGTGAAGTAGCAATATCAGAGCAACAAGAGGTCATGAAACCATTTCATATATACACATTTCTGGGATTACATACTAACAAAATAAATACCATAATAAATACCATGTCTACAGTATACCTTTAGACCTAATATTCTTATGGTTGTATATATACATGATTGTCACTATATCAAGTCAGAATGCATATTCTTTAACAAAGCCAAAATCATGCACATTATGAATTAAAGGTCAAGCAAAAGGCAGAGTGTCAACACAAAGCATTTCAATTTATGAATACTTGTTTTCTGGGTTTGTCATTGTGTAACACAAATAAGAGTGAAGGCCGAGCATTCAAGCTTCAGAGGATTATGCGGTCATATATGCCACTTAATTATCTCCTTAGACCCACTCTCTGTGAATAAAACACAACAGACAGACTCTGAGTTATTTGAAAAAATTTACCTCTTTGCAATAGTGTATACAATATATATATAAAGACACAATATTTTCTTTTCTAAGTCCATTAGAAGACATATTTCTATTTCTACAAACACCTCTATTCTAGGAAATAGGTATATATAGTAGATATATCACTGGGTTGGATCTGTAAGACATTTACATATGTATAGTGTGTAAGATGATTACATAGTTGGTATAAGCAGAAGTAAGGGGATTTTTTAGTCATGTAGTTTGTATAGGCATGGCGAGGGAAACAAGAGGATGATGTGGCTATTTTATTCCCAGTAATTTATAAGATCAAACTCAGAGTTCAATCCTTTTGGAACTCTGGTTTCCATCTTAAACATCCACAACATCTCTCTTTTAGAGCGTGCTACTTCACGGTCACCCCCTCTCCTCGGTCTAGGTACCATGTCAATAGGCTGCCACGAAAAGCAAGTCAGGTCTTGTCTGTGGATTTGGGCAAAATGATGTACTATAGGAGTAGTAGCCTTGCCCACTCTAATGGTGGACAGGTGCTCTCTAATCCTACTTCTGATGTCTCTCGTCGTGAGCCCTATATATTGCTTTCCACATCTAGTGCAGGTAACGCAATAGATAACGAAGGTGGATGTACAATTTAGGCAGAAGTTAATTTCATAGGAGATACCGGTCACAGTGGAGCGAAAATGTTCTGACACAGTCAGATATTCACATGCCCCACATCTAGAACTGCCACATTTGTAGGACCCTTTACTGCTTAACCAAGCACTTCCTTGTGAGATACATTTTGGTAGGACAGTTGGAGACAAGATATTTCCTATGGTTTTGTTTCGTCTATAGGAACATCTAAGTCCTTCTTTTACACATTGTATTAGTCTGTCATCTGCCACCAGCATATTAAAGTGATGTTTTACAATACTACAGACCTCTTCATACTGGGCGCTATAGTCTGTCACAAAGGTTACCCCTTTCATGTTATCCTTAGTCTTCCGTTTTTTGTCTTTTAGTAAGTCTTGTCTGTTTTGACCTCCCTCTGGGCCCTATTAACTACCTTTTTTGGATAGCCCCTCTGTAGGAGGCGTTTTTTCACTTCCATCATTTTGGATCTCACCTTTCCTGGTGTCAGAGCAATTTCGTTTTGCCCTCATGAGTTGGCCTTTTGATATGCCGTATGGCACATGCTTAGGGTGGCAGCTCTTGGCATGCAACAAAGAGTTGCCTGAGATGGGTTTTCTGTACAGACTTGTTTTTACTGAGCCCTCAGGGCTACCACTTAGGACTACATCCAGATAATTTATCTGAGTCTGCTGAATCTCACTCGTGAATCAGAGGCCAATGTCATTGACATTAAGCCCTTCAATGAATATTTTTAGATCATTGGAATCACTGTGCCATATAAGAATCAGATCGTCGATAAAACGGCGATAAAAAACAATACAGTCACGTGATGGGTTCCTATCTCCAAAGATGTGGGACAGCTCCCACCAACCCATGAAAAGGTTGGCATAGGAGGGGGCAAACTTAGCCCCCATCGCCGTCCCACACCTCTGGAGATAGAAAACACCCTGAAACTCAAAAAAGTTGTGAGTCAATAAAAACTCAGTCACTTGTAGAATATACTGTTGGAAATCTATCGTGAAAGAGGACCAGTTTTTTAGAAAAAATGATACAGCTTCCATTCCCTTGGAATGTGGGATGGTAGAATAAAGTGCTGTAACATCAATGGTTGCCCATAGATGTACCCCGTCCTGCCATTTAACATCCTGTACCAAATTCATAAGGTGCTTGGTATCCTTTAGAAAGCTGGGGAGTGATTCTACAAATGGATGCAGGATCATATCCAGCCATTGGGACAGGTGTTCAAAAAGAGACCCTATACCACTTACTATTGGACGTCCCCTGACATCCTGCAGAGACTTGTGCACCTTTGGAAGGTGATGGAAAACAGGAGTGACTGGATATTCAACATATAAGTATGACATGGTGTCTTTATCGATAAAGCCATTTTCCATCCCTTCATCCAAAAGGTGCAATAGCTCTCTCTGAAAACGAAAGGTTGGGTTGGTTGGTAGTACTGAATAGCAGCAATCATCATTTAATTGACGCAGGGCTTCATTTATATAGTCAATTCTATTCAGTACTACCACCGAGCCACCTTTGTCCGCATTTTTCACCACAATATTTTGGTTGTTAGCCAAAGAAGATAGGGCTTCCCTCTCAGCTCTACCCAAATTATCAGGTCTATGTGTAGAAGACATCGATATTGTTTTTAGATCACTCTCCACTCTTTTATAGAAGTTTTCAACAACTGTCCCCCTACTATGTATGGGGTAAAATTTTGATGGTGATTTAAGACTTTTAACTCTATTTGTACTGAGTGGAGCCCCTGGCTCATTGCCTTCTGTCAAGAGAGTGTTGAGTGAAACTAAATCACAGGAGTCAGGGAACGAAAGATCAGTATTTAGATTAGTGGTAACCCACTGTGTACCCCGACTTTCATCTGGTGGTACTATATCTCCACCTGAGTAATGACCCTTCAATGTAATATTGCGAATTAGACGATTTACATCAATTACTGTTCTGAAGAGATTGAAACTTGTTGTTGGCACAAATCCCAATCCCAAGCTCAGTACATATATCTGAGTCTCAGACAATGTTACATCTGAAAGGTTTATTACACACGTTACTTGTACTTTGTTAGGTTCCTTGTCTCTCTCAACTTGTATCCTGTTTTTGCCTGTCCCAGTGTCCCTCCCCTGTCGGGGTTGCTCTGGGGCAAGGAAAAAACCTGCTGTACTTTTCTTGCCCAATATCATGGTTAGCGGGTAAAGCAGACCTCATGGTATTAGCCTCAATTACATCTCTTTGGGGTGCTGCTGGCTCACTAGCTTTATACTTGCTACCTGTCTCCTTCTGTTTTGTTGAAAGATCTACTCCTAATGTTTTGTTGTGAGTAGGTGCATTGTGTACTGTTCCCTCAGCTTGGTTACGTTTGAGGATTCCTTTCTGTGGTACAATTTCATCCCCACTAGCACTATCCCCTGATTCTGCCTCAGTGTCTGAAAAAGTTACTTGTGACTGTCTCCTCCCTCTTCTGTTTCGTCTTCCCCTATTACGGTTCTGTTGCCTACGAACCTGTGTCCATCTAGACCGATTCCACACATATACTGAGTCAGTATCATAATCAGTCTGATCTCGAATATACTTATTATGTTTAATATTGATAATTAATCTCTTTGCTTCTGCTATGGTGTCTCTTAAAACAGTGTCAAATCGACCATAATCTACATCCTCTTTCCTAGAGTTTAGTTCCATTTGTATCTCATATATATTATCTCTAACTGTAGACAATAATTTTGATTTGTAATCACATAATATCATAAGCCTCACAGAACATTCTGTTAATATTGAGTTCCAAGCCTTTATAAAATCAGTGTCATTGGTATCAAAAGTGGGGTACTTGTTTACCCTTAACCCCCTAGGGACAATACACAATTAAACATATTTATTCATTGACCAAATGTCCCATTGAAGTTTTATTTCCCTGATTTTCAGCTTCTCCATATCATCAAAGAGTTCTCCTAGTGTGGAATAGGCTTTATCCGTTGAAAAAATCCTTGATAGCTCTGTATCAGTTTCACCCCCAGTCTCTATAGGTTGAAGTGAAAAGTACTGTGACACTATTTGATTGTCCATAACAATATTATTACCCTGCATCTTAGGTATAGGTCTCTCTAGCGTCGCCTGTAACGCTTAATTATTATACCAAAGAACAGTTAGTGAGAAAATCTAATACCTAACAGAAATTAAATAAACGTCCCGTCTCAAATTATACTGTGCATTTCCAGTGAACAGGAGCAAAATCAAACAGTCTTAGGCGGACAAAGGTCGAAGTAGAGACCAGGCAATAAAGCAGTGGTGTGTAATGAAGGAATATGCAGATATATATAATATATAATATGATACAGTCTCACCTCCGTTTCAAGTGACTCCAAAACTTTTGGCTCCAAACAGGCAAAAAACATATAAGTCCACCAAAGAAAGTAAGCGAGAGCGTTAGAGTGAAAGTAAAATATAACCTTTATTGGTATATAAAAATGTAGGACAACACAGTGTCAAAAGAGCAGAGATGGGGCACCTCTGGCTGGCAGGCTTACGCGTTTCGGCATAGCCGTAATCATAGCATACTGAAGCCAGCCACAGGTGTTCCTTATATACAGAATAAGAACAACATCATTGGCTAAAAACATATTGAAAAACAACACGCCCTGAGATTATTTTAATCTACTAATACTAGTGGTGAAGTAGCAATATCAGAGCAACAAGAGGTCATGAAACCATTTCATATATACATATTTCTGGGATTACATACTAACAAAATAAATACCATAATAAATACCATGTCTACAGTATACCTTTAGACCTAATATTCTTATGGTTGTATATATACATGATTGTCACTATATCAAGTCAGAATGCATATTCTTTAACAAAGCCAAAATCATGCACATTATGAATTAAAGGTCAAGCAAAAGGCAGAGTGTCAACACAAAGCATTTCAATTTATGAGTACTTGTTTTCTGGGTTTGTCATTGTGTAACACAAATAAGAGTGAAGGCCGAGCATTCAAGCTTCAGAGGATTATGCGGTCATATATGCCGCTTAATTATCTCCTTAGACCCACTCTCTGTGAATAAAACACAATAGACAGACATAGAGTTATTTGAAAACTTTTATCTCTTTGCAATAGTGTATACAATATATATATAAAGACACAATATTTTCTTTTCTAAGTCCATTAGAAGACATATTTCTATTTCTACAAACACCTCTATTCTAGGAAATAGGTATATATAGTAGATATATCACTGGGTTGGATCTTATCCTTCAACCACCTTACCCAGACCTTTAAAGCCCGACCATTTAAGTCATGCAGGAACTCCATCCTTATGCTCCCTAGAGAGCCGTATCCTGTGGTGGGCTGCCCGAACCCCCGCCATTGCCAATGACAGTCTTCTACAGAAAACCCTGCCGATCGGAATGATCTGACAAGCAAAATTTCATTTATTTCATGTAATTGGCAAGAGTCCATGAGCTAGTGACGTATGGGATATACAATCATACTAGGAGGGGCAAAGTTTCCCAAACCTCAAAATTTCTATAAATACACCCCTCACCACACCCACAATTCAGTTTTACAAACTTTGCCTCCTATGGAGCTGGTGAAGTAAGTTTGTGCTAGATTTCTACGTTGATATGCGCTTCTCAGCATTTTGAAGCCCGATTCCTCTCAGAGTACAGTGAATGTCAGAGGGATGTGAAGGGAGTATCACCTATTGAATGCATAGGTTCTCTGTTATCGGCCGTAGAGATTCATCTCCTACCTCCCTTTTCAGATCGACGATGTACTCTCATATTCCATTACCTCTACTGATAACCGTTTCAGTACTGGTTTGGCTATCTGCTATATGTGGATGGGTGTCTTTTGGTAAGTATGTTTTCATTACTTAAGACACTCTCAGCTATGGTTTGGCACTTTATGTATTTATATAAAGTTCTAAATATATGTATTGTACTTATATTTGCCATGATTCAGGTTTTCAGTATATTTCCTTTTGCAGACTGTCAGTTTCATATCTGGGAAATGCATTTTTTAGGAAAATGTATTTCTTACCTGGGGTATAGTTTTTTTTCAATTGACTGACATTTTCAAATTCGCGGGCAGAATTAGGCTCGCAAGGGTGCAAAATGCAAAAGTTTATTGAGTCATTTTTGGCGTGAGATTTTTTTGGCGCAAAGTTACGTTCGATGACACAAATTCTTCACTTCCGGCGTCTTAGCTGATGCCAAGCCCTTTCACAAGGTTGCGTCTTCAAAGACGCGAGTGTGTCATTTCCGGATGTTGTTAGCGCCAAAATTGTTCTTGCCATATGTCAATCATCAGGGTGGGACTCACAGTGCCCAAGCTATGAAAGAAGTATCCCGGATACTTGCTTGGGTGGAATCCAGCTCCTGTCTAATTTCTGTGGTTCATATCCTAGGTATAGATAATTGGGAAGCGTATTATCTCAGCTGTCAGACTTTACATCTGGGAGAGTGGTCCCTCCATCAAGATGTGTTTTCTCAGGTTGTTCAGATGAAGGGTCTTCCAGAAATAGATCTGATGGCTTCTCATCTAAACAAGAAACTTCCCAGGTACCTGTCCAGGTCCAGGGACTCTCAGGCGGAAGCAGTGGATGCATTGACACTTCCTTGGTGTTTTCAACCTGCTTATATTTTCCCGCCTTTAGTTCTTCTGCCAAGAGTGATCTCAAAGATCATCATGGAGCAATCATTTGTGTTGTTGGTGGCTGCAGCATGGCCTCACAGGTTTTGGTATGCGGATCTTGTTCGGATGTCCAGTTGTCAACCTTGGCCACTTCCATTAAGGCCGGACCTTCTGTCTCAAGGTCCGTTTTTCCCTCAGGATCTCAAATCATTAAATTTGAAGGTATGGAAATTGAACACTTAGTGCTTAGTCATAGAGGTTTTTCTGATTCTGTGATTAATACTATGTTGCAGGCTCGTAAATCTGTTTCTAGAAAGATTTATTATCGAGTTTGGAAGACTTACATTTCATGGTGTTCCTCTCATAAATTCTCTTGGCATTCTTTTAGAATTCCTAGAATTTTACAGTTTCTTCAGGATGGTTTGGATAAGGGTTTGTCTGCAAGTTCCTTGAAGGGACAAATCTCTGCTCTTTCTGTTTTATTTCAAAGAAAGATTGCTAAGCTTCCTGATATTCACTGTTTTGTTCAGGCTTTGGCTCGTATCAAGCCTGTCATTAAATCAATCTTTCCTCCTTGGAGTCTTAATTTGGTTTTGAAGGCTTTACAGGCTCCTTCATTTGAGCCTATGCATTCTTTGGACATTAAACTACTTTCTTGGAAAGTGTTGTTTCTTTTGGCCATCTCTTCTGCTAGAAGAGTTTCTGAATTATCTGCTCTCTCTTGTGAATCTCCTTTTCTGATTTTTCATCAGGATAAGGCAGTTTTGAGGACTTCATTTAAATTCTTACCTAAGGTTGTGAATTCTAACAACATTAATAGTGAAATTGTTGTCCCTTCCTTGTGTCCTAATCCTAAAAATTCGTTCCTTACATTCTTTGGAAGTGGTGAGAGCTCTGAAATATTATGTTGAAACTACTAAAGATTTCAGCAAGACTTCTAGTCTATTTGTTATCTTTTCTGGTCTTAGGAAAGGTCAGAAGGCTTCTGACGTTTCCTTGGCATCATGGTTAAAGCTTTTGATTCATCAAGCTTATTTGGAGTCGGCTCAAGCCCCGCTTCAGAGAATTACAGCTCATTCTACTAGATCAGTTTCCACTTTGTAGGCTTTTAGGAATGAAGCTTCAGTTGATCAGATTTGAAAAGCAGCAACTTGGTCTTTTTTGCATACATTTACTAAATTCTACCGTTTTGAAGTATTTGCTTCTTTGGAGGCAGTTTTTGGTAGAAAAGTTCTTCAGGCAGCTGTTTCAGTTTGATTCTTCTGCTTATGTTTTAAGTTTTTGCCTTTCATTTATGAGAATAAATTTATATTTTGGGTTGTGGATTAATTTTCTTCAGCAAAAAATGGCTGCTTTTTATTGTATCCCTCCTTCTCTAGTGACTCTTGCGTGGAGTTCCACATCTTGGGTATTGCTATCACATACGTCACTAGTTTATGTAAGAACTTACCTGATAAATTAATTTCTTTCATATTGGCAAGAGTCCATGAGGCCCACCCTTTTTATGGTGGTTATGATTTTTTTGTATAAAGCCTAATTATTTCCAAATTTCTTTGTTGATGTTTTTTACTCCTTTTTTTTACCCCACTACTTGGCTATTTGTTAAACTGAATTGTGGGTGTGGTGAGGGATGTATTTATATGCATTTTGAGGTTTGGGAAACTTTGCCCCTCCTGGTAGGATTGTATATCCCATACTTCACTAGCTCATGGACTCTTGCCAATATGAAATAAATTAATTTATCAGGTAAGTTCTTACATAAATTATGTTTTCCCCAACAACAACTTAATGTCCTGCAACTGTAATTTAACTGCCCCTAAGGCCTAAGTTATGCACAGTTTCAGGTCCGCAAGATTATCCTCCGGCAAGTGACATTCCATTGCTACTGTATCTATTTTGATACCAAGGAAACCAAGGAAAGTGTGGTAACCGGGCCTTCCATTTTGTCAACGGCCACAGGGATCCCAAAATCCCTGGCTACCAGATCAAAAGTTTCCATCAGCAGCGCATAGACCCCGCCGGCCACACAAACTAAAGTTATTGAGGTAGTGCACCAGTGATGAAAACCCCGACCGCATCCGAGCCACCCAGTCGATAAAGCAGCTGAACATCTTGAAGTAAGAACAGGATATCGAGCATCCCATTGGCAAACACAAATCAACAAAGAATGCTTCATCAAAAATAACACCCCAGCAAGTGGTGACAGCAGGCGAAAGGCAGCCTCAATGTCTACCTTTGGTAGCAAGGCACCCAGGCCAGCGTCCCGCACAATATCCACGGCCCTGTCAAAGGAAGCATATCTCACCATGGCCAATGAAGGATCAATGCCATCATTGACCAATGACCCCTTTGGGTATGACAGGTGGTGGATAAACTGCCTGGATGCCTTCTTAGGAACAACCCTCAATGGGGAAACCCGCAGATTTTGGAAGGGAGGGTTCACAAATGGTCCTGCCATCCAACCTAA
The DNA here is from genome assembly GCF_027579735.1 of Bombina bombina. Classification (NCBI taxonomy): domain Eukaryota; kingdom Metazoa; phylum Chordata; class Amphibia; order Anura; family Bombinatoridae; genus Bombina; species Bombina bombina. The sequence continues at coordinate 441,538,360 of NC_069501.1, read as the reverse complement.
CTCCATCTTTTTGGCCACCTCCGGATAATCTCTTGTCGATTTGAGGTTACTTGAGACCCGTGTGATACCCTCTTCTACGAACTGAATCATAAACCCCAAACTGAAACCTGACAACAACACCTCCACCTCGGAAGCCCTTCCCCTGCATCTAGCGTACTATTCTAACCAAGGTGTCATCCTTCCTGCCATTTCTGGCGTCCAAGCCCATAATAGCGGACTCGCCCTGCTCACCTCCCATCTTATGGCTCTTAAAACAATGGGAAAGGGAGTGGCCTCCTCCACATCCCGAGGACTCATGCTTTTATTTGCACGTTTCTCCATAAGCGACACTGACCCTCATTAAATTGGAAGCACAGGCCTTTTCTGATAGACACAGCCATGCTCCCTCCTGGGGCAGAACTCGCTGTCCCATCCAAAAGGACAGCCCAGATCAGAGGAGCGTCATGATCTCCAACCATATGCCCATGTCGCAATCATCCCATCACATCTCCGGTCGAACTGCTAACCTCTTGCGAAATTGCTCATCATAGCACCACCACACCATGCCTCCGTATGTGCGATGAGCTACAGCTACTTCATGAAAGTAGCAAAAAAGAGCGGACCCCTGCTCTGGAAACTTTTCCCCTATGACGATAGCCAATATACAAAAAGCCCGGGACCAATTGCTATCTTCCATCTCCTTCTTTCCCTGATCTGATTTAGGGTCCTCTTTAACCTTTAACAGCTGATCTGTAGGTAACAAAGAGAAGATCTCTAAAAATTAATGTTTCCATATTTTTCCTACACATCAGCTGCCAGGTGAATACCAAGCAGACAGATGGAACACAAACATGGTCTTCTATAAGCATTTTCTGTGACCTTCACCACAGCCCTGCTTTTGTCCCCCTGTCCTAAAGCTCCCTGGACACTCCGACTTGCTCTTCTGCTGAAGAACCTAGCACCCCCACTGCTGTACTCCCTGCAGTAGCAGCCAGCTGCACCCAAGCAGTAGAGGAACCCACAACCACTGCCCAGGCTCAATTCCCTTCTTCCACTCTAACTGAGCTACTAAATCCTTCAGCCCTTTCAGCAGAACATCACTCATTCCAGAACTCCCCCAAATCTGCTACCCCCTACCCGCCTCCTCACCTAAAGGCCTTGTTGCCTTCCCTGGGCTCCTTGCATCCACATCCCTCCATGAAAGCTCTGCTGCCATCTCCCTTGTCTCAGACCTCTTAGGAACTCATCCCCTCTCACCACCACTAGATCTTTTCGGGGAACTTGATACATGATAGAGCCTCCCTCAAGTAGGCGACCTATCTCGCTGACCTGACAGTGGATGGCCAATGAAACCCTGTACCAGCTCCAGTTCTCTGTGAATGAGACACGACATTGCCTCCAGGATCACCTCTTGAAGAATCCCACTTCAAATCTCTGCCCTGAGAATTCCCTCTGCCCTACTGCTACCCCTCTGTGTCTGACCCACTGGCCCCCTGTCCACCCTAGCAGGTGAAATACATTGTAGGTGCTGCACCAGGACAGACATGTCCCCTACCTGACCAGCTGTGACAGGTCCAGTTGCCGATCCTTCCAATTGCTTTTCCTCACTGAAATCACTGCTGGCATCCAAAACCAGCAGTGTGTCATCCTGCAGGTCCGGTTCAGCCACAATGTACCCAGGCAGGACCTCTAACTTTGTGGGCCCACTGTCTTGCTCCACCTGTACATCTGTATAAAAAAGATGGGCAGAGCATGAGATTCCCATCCCCATGGTAACCCATGCCTATCTGCATCCCTATCTACACCCCGTCCTCAGGAGACACCCTGCACCTTCCCCGTCATGCAGTTCCCCAAGCCCTACAGTTCCCCCCTCCCCCAATCAACCACACACACCTCCAACTTCCAATCCCCAGATCAACAAAACAGCCCACTCCAACAGACCAGACCAACCACCCCAGTCACATCCTCAGGAAAACACTTAAGCTTATACTCCTCCCCTATGTCCCCCCCGTGCCATGCAATCACTCCTGTATCACCCCTCTCACCATCCTCTACCATAATCAGTGCAACTTCCAACCAGGACCACGCACAGGCACCCACAGTACCCCCACATAAATCCAGATCCCCCCACGCAGAGATCCACACAGAGCCATCATACCTAGCACTAAACTATACCCCCATTCAACCTTGTCTCTTGAAGCACCCGTAGGACACCAGACATACCCCTTTTTCCTCATCCCCACAAGCAGGCCCCACTCAGGTCCCCAAACCACACAGTCCATCCCACTCCACAAGTAGCAGCAATACCAACCTCCAGGCATCAATGTCTGACCCTCAATCACACACCACTAAACACAAATAGGACAGCCCGACCCCCAGTCATTGACTGCCTGCTCTATAGCCTGAAAGATTATCTCCCCTTTTAGGCCATAAACTCCGATCCACAATGCCCCCAGCTTGGTTCCCCCAGAGCCCCTGCAGTTAATTGTCACTCTGTGGACCCCAGTCCCCCACACAGAGCCAGCCAAGCAAGTACCTCCTATCCCACACTGTCAGCTCTCATGACGTGTCATACCCCCACTGTCCCAGTACATGCCGATCTGCCACCAAAGCCCCCTTTTAGCCGTGCCCTCCAACTCCTCTACTTACCGGTGGTCAGCATCCAAATTACTTCCCCGACCGCATCCGGCTCCTCACAACGCAATGACTTCAGTGCGTCCCCACTTCCTGATAGCCCGGCAGATTACGTCCCCAGTACACGCCCTCTCGGCCCTCCAGTCCTCCTCACCAGGCCTCTGTAGTTACGTGGAACACTCGGTCCACCATGTCCACTGGCTGATGTTGCTCCTGCTATGCCATGGGCCCTCCTGCTGTGCCGCAACTCTGGACTGAGACGGGTAGGTGGCCGTGACCGATGTGCGGGCCTTGCTCTGCTGCCCCCACCAGAAGCACCGGGTGTCTTGGCCAAGCCGTCATTTGCTCCAGCCACTGCAGCTCCTTCCACCTGTCTTCCAGTAACAACTGGTTCCTGTCTGCCACTGCTCACATGGGCCCCAGCCGGCTCCTTTCCAGATTAAAGGCAGGAGCTCTCTTAGCCACTCAGCCCCACGCATTGTCACCAATGCATAGACTTCTGCTAGCAGGGCTTGCAGCTCCTCCATAACTGTAAGTATTGCTTGCTTCCACACGTAGCTAAATCCTCAAGAGCTGATCTGCAGGAGCTTCTCCTCGCCATTCAGGTCCAGAAAAGAGGGCATTTCCTGTTATCAACACCCACTTATAGACTCCCCCTTAATTCCACCCCATGTCCTAGCTTTGACCCATACACTTCAGGCCACTACAGGGTCACATTCCCCTTCCTTCAATGTTTTCATACAGGGTTGCATACAGCTCTCATTATTTCTATGGAAGACATCTCACCACTTGCAGATACAGCCCATTTTCTTTCATAATTGCACCAAGACTGTCCCTGCGAGACTAAACGTGGTTTTTCAAATTTTTGCTTGCAAACTTTTGATAATCGAGCACAAAGTAGATATTCTTTTATTATCAGATGCAACTCCTTATTTTACTTACGGCTAGATTTAGAGTTCTGCGGCCAAAGGGGTGCGTTAGCTACGCATGCTTTTTCCCCCCCGCACCTTTTAAATAACGCTGGTATTTAGAGTTCACAGAAGGGCTGCGTTAGGCTTCAAAAAAGGGAGCGTAGAGCATATTTAACGCCACTGCAACTCTCGATACCAGCGGTGGGGCCGTTTGAGCTGAAAAAAAACCTAACACCTGCAAAAAAGCAGCGTTCAGCTCCTAACGCAGCCCCATTGTTTCCTATGCGGAAACACTTCCTACGTCTGCACCTAACACCCTAACATGAACCCCGAGTCTTAACACCCCTAACCTTACACTTATTAACCCCTAATCTGCCGCCCCCTCTATCGCTGACCCCTGCATTTTATTATTAACCCCTAATCTGCCGCTCCGTACACCACCGCAAGCTACATTATAGCTATGTACCCCTAATCTGCTGCCCCTAACACCGCCGACCCCTATATTATATTTATTAACCCCTAATCTACCCCCTCAATGTCTCCTCCACCTGCCTACACTTATTAACCCCTAATCTGCCGACCGGACCGCGCCGCTATTATAATAAAGTTATTAACCCCTAATCCGCCTCACTCCCGCCTCAATAACCCTATAATAAATAGTATTAACCCCTAATCTGCCCTCCCTAACATCGCCGACACCTAACTTCAAGCATTAACCCCTAATCTGCCGACCGGAGCTCACCGCTACTATAATAAATTTTTTAACCCCTAAAGCTAATTCTAACCCTAACACCCCCCTAACTTAAATATAATTTAAATCTAACGAAATAAATTAACTATTATTAAATAAATTATTCCTATTTAAAGCTAAATACTTACCTGTAAAATAAATCCTAATATAGCTACAATATAAATTATAATTATATTATAGCTATTTTAGGATTTATATTTATTTTACAGGTAACTTTGTAATTATTTTAACCATGTACAATAGCTATTAAATAGTTAATAACTATTTAATAGTTACCTAGTTAAAATAATTACAAAATTACCTGTAAAATAAATCCTAACCTAAGTTACAATTAAACCTAACACTACACTATCAATAAATAAATTAAATAAAATACCTACAATTATCTACAATTAAACCTAACACTACACTATCAATAAATTAATTAAATACAATATCTACAAATAAATACAATGAAATAAACTAACTAAAGTACAAAAAATAAAAAAAAACTAAGTTACAAAAAATAAAAAAATATTTACAAACATTAGAAAAATATTACAACAATTTTAAACTAATTACACCTACTCTAAGCCCCCTAATAAAATAACAAAGACCCCCAAAATAAAAAAATGCCCTACCCTATTCTAAATTAAAAAAGTTCAAAGCTCTTTTACCTTACCAGCCCTTAAAAGGACCTTTTGTGGGGCATGCCCCAAAGAATTCAGCTCTTTTGCCTGTAACAGAAAAATACAACCCCCCCCCGCAACATTACAACCCACCACCCACATACCCCTAATCTAACCCAAACCCCCCTTAAATAAACCTAACACTAAGCCCCTGAAGGTCATCCTACCTTATCTTCACCACGCCGGGTTCACCGATCGATCCAGAAGAGCTCCTCCGATGTCTTGATCCAAGCCCAAGTGGGGGGCTGAAGATGTCCTTGATCCGACTGAAGTCTTCATCCAAGCGGGAGCTGAAGAGGTCCATGATCCAACTGAAGTCTTCTATCAAGCGGCATCTTCAATCTTCTTTCTTCCGGATCCATGTTCATCCCGCCAACACGGAACATCCATCTTCACCGACTACTTCCCGACGAATGACGGTTCCTTTAAGGGACGTCATCCAAGATGGCGTCCCTCGAATTCCGATTGGCTGATAGGATTCTATCAGCCAATCGGAATTAAGGTAGGAAAATTCTGATTGGCTGATGGAATCAGCCAATCAGAATCAAGTTCAATCCGATTGGCTGATCCGATCAGCCAATCAGATTGAGCTCGCATTCTATTGGCTGATTGGAACAGCCAATAGAATGCAAGCTCAATCTGATTGGCTGATCGGATCAGCCTATCGGATTGAACTTGATTCTGATTGGCTGATTCCATCAGCCAATCAGAATTTTCCTACGTTAATTCCGATTGGCTGATAGAATCCTATCAGCCAATCGGAATTCGAGGGACGCCATCTTGGATGGCGTCCCTTAAAGGAACCGTCATTCGTCGGGAAGTCGTCAGTGAAGATGGATGGATCCGCGCTGGAGGTCTTGAAGATCAGCCGGTCGTCATCGGATTGAAGAACATAGAAGATGCGGCTTGGATGAAGATGTTTGACGGTCCGGATGTCCTCTTCTGCCCGCTTGGATCAAGACTTCAGCCGGAGGATGGACGTCACTCTTTAGCCCCCGCCTGGGCTTGGATGAAGACATCGAAGGCTCTTCTGGATCGATCGGTGATACCTGGCATGGTGAAGACAAGGTAGGAAGATCTTCAGGAGGGTAGTGTTAGGTTTATTTAAGGGGGGTTTGGGTTAGATTAGGGGTATGTGGGTGGTGGGTTTTAATGTTGGGGGGGTATTGTATGTGTTTTTTTTACAGGCAAAAGAGCTGAATTCTTTGGGGCATGCCCCACAAAAGGTCCTTTTAAGGGCTGGTAAGGTAAAAGAGCTTTGAACTTTTTTAATTTAGAATAGGGTAGGGCATTTTTTTATTTTGGGGGTCTTTGTTATTTTATTAGGGGGCTTAGAGTAGGTGTAATTAGTTTAAAATTGTTGTAATATTTTTCTAATGTTTGTAAATATTTTTTTATTTTTTGAAACTTAGTTCTTTTTTATTTTTTGTACTTTAGTTAGTTTATTTAAATGTATTTATTTGTAGGTATTGTATTTAATTAATTAATTTATTGATAGTGTAGTGTTAGGTTTAATTGTAGGTAATTGTAGGTATTTTATTTAATTTATTTATTGATAGTGTAGTGTTAGGTTTAATTGTAACTTAGGTTAGGATTTATTTTACAGGTAATTTTGTAATTATTTTAACTAATTAACTATTAAATAGTTATTAACTATTTAATAGCTATTGTACATGGTTAAAATAATTACAAAGTTGCCTGTAAAATAAATATTAATCCTAAAATAGCTACAATATAATTTTAATTTATATTGTAGCTATATTAGGATTTATTTTACAGGTAAGTATTTAGCTTTAAATAGGAATAATTTATTTAATAAGAGTTAATTTATTTCGTTAGATAAAAATTATATTTAACTTAGGGGGGTGTTAGGGTTAGGGTTAGACTTTGCTTTAGGGGTTAAAAAATGTATTAGAGTAGCGGTGAGCTCCGGTCGGCAGATTAGGAGTTAATGCTTGAAGTTGTCGGCGATGTTAGGGAGGGCAGATTAGGGGTTAATACTATTTATTATAGGGTTATTGAGGCGGGAGTGAGGCGGATTAGGGGTTAATAACTTTATTATAGTAGCGGTGCGGTCCGCTCGGCAGATTAGGGGTTAATAAGTGTAGGTAGGTGGCGGCGACGTTGGGGGGGGCAGATTAGGAGTTAATAAATATAATATAGGTGTCGGCGGTATTAGGGGAAGCAGATTAGGGGTACATAGGGATAACGTAGCTGGCGGCGGTGTACGGAGCGGCAGATTAGGGGTTAAAAAATTTAATAGAGTGGCGGCGATGTGGGGGGACCTCGGTTTAGGGTACATAGGTAGTTTATGGGTGTTAGTGTACTTTAGAGCACAGTAGTTAAGAGCTTTATAAACCGGCGTTAGCCCAGAAAGCTCTTAACTCCTGTTTTTTTTCTGCGGCTGGAGTTTTGTCGTTAGATTTCTAACGCTCACTTCAGCCACGACTCTAAATACCGGCGTTAGAAAGATCCCATTGAAAAGATAGGATACGCAAATGGCGTAGGGGAATCTGCGGTATGGAAAAGTCGCAGCTGTAAAGTGAGCGTTAGACCCTTTCCTGACTGACTCCAAATACCAGAGGGTGGTAAAAACCAGCGTTAGGAGCCTCTAACACTGGTTTTGACGGCTACCGCCCAACTCTAAATCTAGGCGTTAGTTTCCTTTACTGAATCTTAGATACTTTCCTTAATAGCATACTGAGGAAGACTCAGGAGCATGCATGTGTGTTGAGCACTATATGCAGCAGTGTTTGCAGCAATCTTTGTAACAACATTTTACATATAGTGATCCAGACACATGCACTCTTCTGAGCTTCCCTCTGTATGTTTTTTCATGGTTCTTGCTCCTTACCTGGAGGCGTTAGGAACCGAACTAATTCGAAAACTCGTGGCAGATCCAGTTGTGCAGTGAAAAAAAGTGGTTAGTCTGTTTGGTGTCCTTGACTATGCTGAAGAGAGAAGGTATAGTGCAGTGGGAAGTGTTTGGCACTTTATGGGCATCTCTTTTTCTGGATAGGCTTCAGAGGATGCACTAAGATGGCTGCACAGGTTTTTTTTAAGGCTGTCTGCTACTGCATGTGGCCTGCTCTAAGGATTTATAATTGCTATGTCATTAGTATTCACCCTATTCTATTCCTAGATTTCAATACAACTGCAATACACATAGTGGTCTTCTGTTTTGCAACTGGCTCCTGCCTTCCCTAAGACTGGTATCCAGGGCCAGCGCCTGAAAGTATAGTTATGGTGGTAGCTCAGGGCAGGAGAGGAAGCAAAGTGAACCAGACAGAGCCAGGGTAGAATGTAAAGGGATTAGGTCATGCTAGGTGTGATGCTAAGGCAGTCTGGAAGGCTGACTGGAATTTTAGGTGATCCACATTTTCACTTTTTAAAACCAAGTTAATCGGAGGAAAATGAGAGTAGCTGGAGGAAAAACAGAACAGAACTAACAGCACTGGACTATCACACAAACTGTGGGATGGCTGCGAGCTCTGGGTAATACTGTATAAACAAATAAAGGTATTGGAAGAGGAGTGCAATGTATCAAATTATAATATACAGTCCATAAAGCAGACTCATCAGCTGATCGCTACTGTTATCTGTATTGTAATCAAAGGCAATCCTTTAGTATGCTATTTGGCCATCTTACCATCTAAACTCTGACAGCTTTGCTCAGTGATGTCAAACCTCACTTTCACTACAGTGTTCAATCAGTCAGTGATGGGCACACTGCTTTTGGGAACAATATCTTCCATGCTCCAGCAACATCATGATACACAGAACAAGGAGTTTAGGCAGTTAATGAACAAATAGCGGGTTATGATCCAAAAAAGTACTTTCCTTGATTTGTAGGTAACATTTTCCTCACATCACTAGGCAACACAGATACTATCCAGTGGTATCATGTTGAAGACTTTGTTCATTTAATGCCTGTTTGAAGTTCAGATTTTGTTTTGAGTATTTTTAAATTGTACCCACTGGCCCTGTGATTGGAAGAAAAAAAAAATCTGTGTGGCCCTCATGTACTGCATTAAGCTTTGTCATCTCCTTGTCTAATAATTTCTTCCTGTTTAAGGTTGATGAAATGAGGTTATGTTCACAAACATGCTGATAATGTAACATTATTTGTATAGTAAAGGGACAGTAAATGTTGCCAATCTGTAATGTATTTATTACATTGTGGTAAAATAGCATATACATTCTAATATTAGTTAAAAAATCGGTGCATTCTCACATACCTGAATAGCAGCCCTCAGGGCCCGATTATCAAAACTTTGCAAGGCAAGACGTGAAAAACAATATGAACACACGCAGGGACAGCCTTCAGGGAATTATCAAAAAATGGGGCTGTCCCTGAGAGTGGCAAGATGTCTCCCATAGAGAAGTAATGGATAATTTTTAAATAATTATAGGCTTTTATTTGCATTTTAGAACACAAAAATCAAACCAAAAACACAGGCAGAGAAGATTGTGACTTACTGGCAGGAAAAACAGTTTGTTTTGATCATTTTATTTTCTGGATTTCAGAATAGGTTTGGATTTTGGAATTTCAGATTTGGGGATATATGTACATGTATAACATTTCACATCAGGTTTTGAACATGCAGTGTCGTTTTATTACAATTTCCACTGTACACCTCAAGTAGTTTTTTCTTCTATAATTTCAATACAAATTAAACATTTTCAATAAAATACAATTTTTGCAGACCAATTGTGTTACCATTTTTAATGCAATTAAACAATACATTTTTATTTCATATTGTTATTTTAGTATTTAATTAATTAGTTTCATATAATTTTAAAATTATAATTTTTTTTGTTAGCCCTAATGTAATGCAGGCATTGCCCTTACATACTTAGGGCTTGATTTATCAAGCCCTTCACCTCCCTTCGACTGCAGGTTCTCACGAGAAGACCTGCAGTCAGTATTTATTAAGCAACGGTCATTAGACCCTGACTGCTGATTCCCTACCCTTTTCTCTGCCTCTTAGATTGACAGTTTCTGCCCGCATGTGATTGGCTATGCGGCTGCGCGGGTAGGGGGCCGTGTTGCACAGAGCAGCGGATTGTTGCACAGCACAGGAGAGCTGTGGCGAACAGGGGTGAATATGTACGCCCCTGTCCATCCTTTATTGATAAATTGAGCCCTTAAAAGCAAACACCGCATTGCAAGACACTGTTCTCAAGGTAAAAACTGAGACAGAGGTTTCATTGTACTGGTGATATTTTTTTAGAAAATCTCACTAGTTCAGAGAGCCAGAGAGCGTTAAATAATCGTCTAAGTGATAACCATTTTTTTTTCTACAGCCTCTGTGTGAGGTACAGCCAATCAGACAGCTTTTTACTGCTTCATAGAGAGACATAAGTTGTGTTACTGCTTATTTCTCATTCAGCAGGTAGACTCCAATAGCAGAGAATCAGGAGCACAGCTGCTATATCCATATGGGACAGGTGGTAAGCCCTTTGATTGGCTGTAATATCTGAAGACACTTTAGAGAGAAAAAAAATCTCTGAGAATAACTGTACAAGTATGTAGACGTGCACAATGGGGGTGGTAAAATTATATTTCTAACACAATTCTTTATGCTCATTTGAATACATATTGCAGATTTAAACAATGTTTACTGTCCCTTTAAACTACTCCTTTTAAAATAACGACACAAAAACTCAAAGTAAATTGCAAGTTGGTTGGAGGCTTAAAATATTCAAAATAAATATTTATAAACCTCTGTTACTGCTGAGTATGTTCCTGAAGGATACATGGCTGAGCATACTAAAACCTTCAGATTTATAATTCATTGCTAAACTAATATCAGCATTTCAAACAAGAATATTGAAGATGGCATCTTACTGGGTTTGTGCCATCTTTAACTCTGAAAAAAAATCAATTTTACCAGAAATTATGACCATATTTCATACACAAGTAATAAAATATATCTTTAAAATATGAATGCAGTGGTGTAAGTAATAATACATATTTTTTTTACAATAATATGAATGGTAACATTGTTTTTAGTTTTAATTGTAAAAATAGTTATCTTTCTACCCGTATTTAAACTTTAAATCCCCAATGTTTCATATGATGGGATAGTCATGATTACAGAGACTTTAAACATTAAGGGCCAGATTACAAGTGGAGCTCATTTAACGCTTCCTTTCGAGCATTTTAACACCTCCCATTGAGTCTTGGCGCCCAGGAAATAGCAGGGATACTTCCAATACAAAATATACAAATAGCGATATCCACTTCAAGACTCTTCATATGGGAGGCTAATAGCACACACCAGGCTCCTGACCACTAAGTTAAACTCCCTTAGCAGGGCCCTGCACTCCTGCAGAAGCAGCCCTCCTAGACTGAGTGCTCTTACAGATCTCGACACCAGTGCTACAGGTATGGATAGCTCAGCTCTTACTGTGCCTCAGGGCTTTGGAATCATTCAACCAAATGTACTTTATTTATGACCTAATGAAAACAGTTGGCATAACACCAATTGTTTTTTGAGGATTGTTCTTATACTGCTATAAAAGTTCAAATAATTTATAGCTTGTTGCTATCCCTTCTTCTTTAATCTTTAATTTTTGAATGAAATTTCCAGCTTGACCATCAGTGGTCAGATGATATAAAGTTCTATGCATTATTCATTTTAAAAAAAAATAATTTTAAAATTCTTTTGCCAGAAACTGAGAACTATTGTCTGTAACTATGTTATGTGGTAATTTCTTGAAGAAAAAAAAAAAATCTTGACATGGATGCAAACTCTGGACCATCAAAGTTTAAATGTAAACATACCCATAATGTGGTAGGCCAAGTCCATTGCTGTATTGACCCTTTCTGTATTGGCCACCATACATAACATCTTGCGTTCTACTTCATCCAGAATTATTTCCTTTATCTGGAATAATGCTCAAAGTAGATCCCCACATCAGACATCCATCTTAAATTGTTACCTCATTTGTTCTTGTGACATAAGTATATTTTTTTCTTTTAGCCATCTGTGAAATACATCATCTTTGAGGTTTCTTAACTAAACATCTTTTTCTGTTTCTTCTGCAATAGAAGACACATGTACTACTTTGCTGAACTATACTGTTTGCTCTTTATTTCCTGGCAAACTTGACATATAGGGGCCAATTTAACATTGTGGGGGTGGACATGATCCACTGTAGCGGATCATGTCTGCCGCACATCGATAAATGCCGACAGCTCGTGAAATGCTTTGCGCCATACTGCGCCCTGCCAATCAGCCGCTAGCAGGGGGTGTCAATCATCCCAATCGTATCTGATCGGGATGATTGCTGTACGCTACCTCAGAGGTGGTGGATGAGTTAAGGAGCAGCAGTCTTAAGACCGCTGCTTCTTAACTCTTGTTTACGTTGAGCCTGAACGCTCGCGCGGAAACTGCAGCATACGGGGTATGAAAAATTGGCCCCATAATCTGCCATTACATATTACATGACATAGCGTGCCACCTATATTTAATACAGTAATACTTCTAATGCTAAACCGCATTGCTGTAGACAAGCTGCTGTCATCTAAACACCTTTTTACAGATTTCAAAATAGGCAGTAATGCTCTGTAATTAAAGTAAGTTCTCTTCCATAAACATATTGATAAAATATATTCACAAACCAAACTATAGCTAGAAATGCAAGAATGTTTTCGCTGCAGATGTTAGCAAGTTCAAAGCAAATGTGATGGGTCTAACTACACCATTAGGCATCGAGTGTGATAAGAGTCAGAGATAAATAAAAATAAAAATAGCATGAATCAGAAAATCAAACAAAACATTAGATTGTGCAAATTTCCTCTTAGGGGAGCTTGCAGACTCAGAAATCTGCAACAAATTTATATTTGTCATATCTAGTACCTAATGTGGTTCTGTCACATTTTATCTTTTTTTAAATATTTATCTCAATAACATTATACTTACATTTTTACAATGAGGTTTGTAAATTGAAATTAATGTACAAGTTTGCAGACCTAAAATTGACAGTGCACAATACTGTTGTAAACTATACAAATATTTTTGAGATCTAGGAGGATATTTATCAAAGCCTCAACTATGCTGCATTCACCGGCACCAATACGCTTGCCTAACATCGCGGCCGCGGACCTGAATATGCTCTCCATATTTATAAAAAAAGCCGGCAAAAAGATGCGCACCAAGTACGGAGCGATGAGCATCGGAATGTTGTTAACTAGCAGTCATCGATCTTGCGTCTATTCGGCTTTTTACCAACTTTATTTATACCCTGTCACTAAACGCTGCCACTATACTAAAATGTTTAACCCCTATCCCGCCGCTCCCGGACCCCGCCGCCACCTAAATAAAGTTATTAATCCCTATCCTGCTGCTCCTGGCCTCCGCCGCCACCTAAATAAATGTATTAACCCCTATCCCACCACTCCCGGACCCCGCCGCCACCTAAATAAATGTATTAACCCCTATCCCACTGCTCCCGGACCTCGCCACCACCTAAATAAATGTATTAACCCCTATCCCGCCGCTCCTGGACCCCGCCGCCACCTAAATAAATGTATTAACCCCTAAACCTCTGGCTTCCCACATCACTACCACTAACTAAACCTATTAACCCCTAAACGGCCAGCCCCCCACATCACCATAAACTAAATTAAGCTATAAACCCCTAAACCTACCAAGCCGCTAACTTTAAATTAAAATTACAACTTCCCTATCTTAAAATAAATTTAAACTTACCTGTAGGATTAAAAGAAACTATTTTTAAATTATTAATTAACCTACCCTAACTATTATACTACACTTAAATTAAACTAGCAATTAAATTAACTAAATTATATATTAAAATACCCTAACCCTACTCAAATTATTTAAATATACTATTTAACCTTATTAAAAATTACTAAATTACAAAAAATAAAAAACACTAAATTACGGAAAAAACCCCACAATATCAAAAATAAAAACAAATTACTCCTAATCTAATAGCCCTATACAAAAATACAAAAGCCCCCCAAAATAAAAATAAAACCCTAGCCTACAATAAATTACCAATGGCCCTTAAAAGGGCCTTTTGTGGGACATTGCCCCAAAGAAATCAGCTATTTTACTTGTAAAAGAAAATACAAACACCCCCCAACAGTAAAACCCAACACCACCCAACCAACCAACCTCGGCAAAGTCTTCATCCAGACGGCATCTTCTATCTTCATCCATCCGACGTGGAGCGGGTCCATCCTGAAGACATCCGGCACGGAGCTCCTCTTCAATAAGGGTTGCCGCCGTAAACTGGAACGTGAATGCAAGTGACATCATCCAAGATGTTGTCCCTTGCATTCCTATTGGCTGAAATGTTCCAATCAGCCAATAGGATTAGAGCTGCTAAAATCCTATTGGCTGTTCCAATCAGCCAATAGGATGAGAGCTCAATGCTATTGGCTGATTGGAACAGCCAATAGGATGAGAGCTGCTCAAATCCTATTGGCTGATTGGAGCAGCCAATAGGATTTTAGCAGCTCTAATCCTATTGGCTGATTGGAACCTTTCAGCCAATAGGAATGCAAGGGACACCATCTCGGATGACGTCACTTACATTCAAGTTCCAGTTTACAGCAGCAACCATATTGAAGAGGAGATCCGTGCCGGATGTCTTCAGGATGGACTCACTTTGCACCAGATGGATGAAGATAGAAGATGCCGTCTGGATGAAGACTTCGGCGGCTGGATGAAGATGGAAGAGGCCGCCCAGATGAAGACTTCTTGCCGCCCGGATTAAGACTTCTTGCTGGCTGGATGGATCCTTCAAGCGGGACTTCAATAACTGTAAGTGAATCGTCGGGGGTTAGTGTTAGATTTATTTAAGGTTTTTTTGGGTGGGTTTTATTTTTAGAGTAGGGTCTGGGCAGGTAAAAGCCATTTTAAGGGCAATGCCCATGCAAATGCCCTTTTTAGGGCAATGGGGAGCTTAGGTTATTTTAGATAGGGTTTTTATTTGGGGGGTTGGTTGGTTGGGTGGTGGGTTTTACTGTTGGGGGGTGTTTGTATTTTTTTTTACAGGTGAAATAGCTGATTTCTTTGGGACAATGCCCCAAAAAAGGCCCTTTTAAGAGCCATTGGTAGTTTATTGTATGCTAGGGTTTTTTATTTTTTTTGGGGGGGGGGGCTTTTTTATTTTGATAGGGCTATTCGATTAGGAGTAATTCATTTTTATTTTTGATAAAAAAAATTGTAATTTAGTGTTTTTTAATTTTTGTAACTTAGTATTTTTTTTTGTTTGTAATTTAGTAATTTTTAAAAAGGTTAAATAGTATATTTAAATAATTTGAGTAGGGTTAGGGTTATTTAATATGTAATTTAGTTAATTTAATTGCTAGTTTAATTTAAGTGTAGTATAATAGTTAGTGTAGGTTAATTAATAATTTAAAAATAGTTTCTTTTAATTCTACAGGTAAGTTTAAATGTATTTTAAGATAGGGATGTTGTAATTTTAATTTAAAGTTAGAAGCTTGGTAGGTTTAGGGGTTAATAGCTTAATTTAGTTTATGGCGATGTGGGGGGCTGACGGTTTAGGGGTTAACAGGTTTAGTTGGTGGTAGTGATGTGGGAGGCCAGAGGTTTAGGGGTTAATATGTTTATTTAGTGGCGGCGGGGTCTGGGAGCGGTGGGATAGGGGTTAATAACTTTATTTAGTGGCGGCAGGGTCCGGGAGCGGCGGGATGGGGTTAATAACTTTATTTAGTGGTAGCGGGGTCCAGGAGCGGCAGAATAGGGTTTAAAAACATTATGTAGATGGTGGTAATGTCGGGACGGCAGATTAGGGGTGTTTAGACTCGGGGCTAATGTTAGGGTGTTAGGTGTAAACGTTACTTGTTTTCTACCATAGAAATCAATGCGATATCTGGCAGCATCGAACATAAGCTTTCGGTGCTTTCAGACTCCCATTGACTAAATGGCATCTGCGGCCTCCAGAGTGGCGGATTGAAAACCAGGTACGCTGGGCTGGAATAGCCGCGAGCGTACCTGTTAGAAATTTGATAAATGAGAAAATGTGTCAAATAGGGCCGAATGTGTATTCGGAACATCTGTAATGACGTAAGCATCGATCTATGTCGGATTGAGACGGGCAGATCGTATGTTACGTCAAAGATTTCAACATTTGCCGGTCTGTAGGCTTTGATAACTAGGTCGGATTAAGCTTGCAACAATTACGCTGCGGAATTCCAGCGTATTTACGGTTGACGGCTTGATAAATATCCCCCCTAGTAGACACAAAGGGAAAGAAGCTTTCTCGTGAGTATTGGTGTAAATGCAAAATCTTTAATTACAAGTTTTAGCAGGTGTTACAATAATTAGCCAGATTTAATCTTTTGGAGGAGTAAGAATAATCTGGAATACATTTTGTAAGTAGTGGAAAATAATTCTTAATCTTAGAATAAATTTATCCAAATATTCTTGTTATAAAGAATGTTTTCATTTTTATTATTTTTTATTAATGTAATATTTTAGCTGTTCCCTGTAACATTTAATAATGTTTGAACTTGTTTTGCCTGCAGTATAACATATTTTAATCTCTTAGATCAGTGATGGACAGTTGGCTCCCAAGAAAAAAGGGGGAATAAAAATGTTTGCTTTGGAAACTGTTGATGGGTGACCTCAACTCAAAAGGGCCCTCTTTAGGGGAAGCCAGCAGGTACAGGGTACTCTGCAGCGTTATGGATGTCCAGCTTTGTACCACTGGACATTTTTTAGGAAAATGTATCTGTGGCCCCATGCATTACTCTACACCAGGGATGGGGAACCTTGGCCCTCTAGATATTTCAGAACTACATTTTCTATGATGCTCAACTGGACTTCAGAGTGTCTAAGCACCATGGGTAATGTAGTTCTGAAACATCTGGAGGGTTCCCCATCCCTGCTCTAATCCATTGCTAGCAATGGACATGTTTTTTCAAATAATGTAAGTAAGCTTTTTTGAATGTTTTAAAAGTAGCTAAAACTGTAATCATGTATTATTCTAGACATTTAACCATGGGAATCCACAGAAATATTTTGGGGGCAAAATATTAAAATGCCTTAACATAAAAATATCAGTGGCACCATGCACATCAGAAAATAATTGCTAGAGGGACTTAAGTGTGAATTGATGACAACAGTGGTGACTCTAGGAACAATATATAGGGGGGCACAAAAAATAGCACAGACCAAACGGGGGGGGGGGGGGCACTAATAATTTTCACCACTAAATTATGCCACTAAAAAAAACTAAATAAATATAAATAAGATTCCAAAATAAAAGAGTAATGCAGTATGCAGTTATACCTTTTTATTGTACTAACCTAATACTTAAAAGACAAGCTTTTGAGAGTTTTCCTTTCTTCCTCAAGTATAGCTTCAGACCTGAGAAAGAGAGAAAAACTCTCAAAAGCTTGTATTTATAGTTTAAAGCAATAACAGCATGGCTCTGTAAATCAGGGTTCTTCAAACTTTTTTTCCCAAGACCCAGTGCCATGATACCACATACCTTTGTGACTCTATTTTTGTGTTTGGGAAAACACACACACACACACTCACCCTCATGCAACACACACACCACACCACACACTCTTATACTACACACACCACACACTCATCCTCATACTACACACAACCCACACACATACCACACACCCTCATACAACACACACACACTTTAATACAGCACACACACTCATACTACACACACTCAACATCATACTGCACACACACTCACCCTCATACTGCCCACTAACCCTCATACTGCACACCACACACTCACCCTCATACACTCACCCTCATACTGTGCACACACCACACACTCACCCTCATACTACACACACACACCACACACTCACCCTGATACTACACAGACACACACATCGCACACTCACCCTCATACTACACACACACCACACACCCTCATACAACACACACACACACACACACACACACACACATACACACTTTAATACAGCACACACACACTCATAATACAGACACCTTACCCACATACCACACACCCTATATGGTATATCACAAGTTTTTTTGGGACAAATACTTTTTTCAATAAAAGCAAGATGTGTTTAAAGGGACATGAAACACAACATTTTTCATTAATGGTCTAGAAAGAGCATGCAATTTGAAATAACTTTCTAATTTACTTCTATTATCTAATTTGCTTCATTCTTTTGATATCCTTTTCTGAAAAGCATACAGTATATTGATAGGCTCAGTAGCTGCTGATTGGTGGCTGCACATAGATGCCTTGTGTGATTGGCTCACCCATGTACATTGCTATTTTTTCAACAAAGTATATGTAAAGAATGAAGCAAATTAAATAATATAAGTAATCATGAATATCCAAGTTTTCTACTGTAAATACTAGAATATATAAGACAATGTGTAAAAGAGTGAGTCAATTTGAATATTGAATGTTCTGTACCGCAATTACACAAAAACAAATTCTGGCTCTCAATTCATGGCAATAGGAGTGAGGCAGTAACTTAGCATTTTTTAAAGCTACTTTCAATAGAGCTTTTCCATAAGATTCCTAACTGAACTCTGCATATAATAATAATAATCAGTTTTCATAATTAAAAAGTATTATATTGTATGAGATGTGTTTCTGAAATGTAGTGTCTCATTCACTGAACATGCAAAGTATTTATTAAATTGGTAATAATTCTGTGGCCACAGAAAGTAATAACATAATTTTACAGTGCATTATTTATACAGTTATAATGATAAATGATACTGAAATTATATTATATAAATAATAATAATACATTATTCACAATTGCACCATTGCGAACGCTGGCATGTCCAACAAATATGCTATTGTTTCTATGCCAGAGTTGTTATACACACCAGTATCCAGAAGATGGAGCTATAGAGAAAAATGTGGTGGAAAAAGACTAGGCAAAAACGGAGTGTCATATTTTCTTGAAGAACCATACACTTCTCATTATAAACAGTGCTCTGAGGGTATGAATGAATCTGCTGTGAGCAGAAATTACAGTTGGAGCACTTTTCATGATGTATTAGACGAATTTGTTTACTAACTGGGCAGCATAAATAGCAGAAATGTATTGTATATTCTTTCCTGATATTGGTTCTTGGTTACACTTTTTTTAGTGATATTTGACCTGCAGATAGTCATGCACACCCACATTACCTAGAAGATATAAATTATTTGGTAATAGTAAATTTGGGGATTTTTTTTTTAACATTTATACTCCTGAAACAGTGAATCATTTATAATGGAGGTGCTTGGCAATTGTTATGCTTTTTAGTGATATGGCCTGCAGTCAACTAGCACAAAACACGCAAATTACCAAGAAGATATTCTGGTAACAGTAAATTTGGGGATTTTTTTTTAACGTTTACAGAGTCCTGAAACAGTGAGTGAATCATCATGCATTCTCCTACCCCAGAATAAGATCTGCTCTATCTTCTTCGTCACGGACCGGTCTTAGACTGTGCCACTGCAAGACAGCCAGTGCCTGCTGGTGCTGCTGCATTTGATTTCCCCACGCTTCTGCACACAGCACCAGCTGGCTGGCTCCTCCCTCTTCCTCTACAGTGGCAGTGAGTCTCCAGTCACAATCATGTTCCTTGTGCAGGCATGTGGATGTGTGATAGGAACGAATGTGACCTGGCTGCCCTGCCTGGCTGGAACTCAGACTGGAGGTGGTGGAGGAGCAAATAGCGCACCAGCATGCACGGTATATTAGAGTGCCGTGGTGCTGCGTGTAGAGTCAGTGTTGTGGTGTGGTGGGTTCCAAGTGTGAACATGGGTTTGGGCTGGGAGGCGCGCTGTTGCTGCGCAATTATTCACATTCATCATTCTCAATTTACTGACTCAAAATAAAAACAGTCACCCATCCAGCCCAGAGTAAAAAATAAACATTAAAAAAAAATACACTCCTCCAGCATTATGCCGGGGCTGGTGGGGGGGCAAGCCAGTAACTAAGGGGGGCAAATTCCTCCTTGCCCCCCTGTAGCGACGCCACTGGATGACAAGGAGGCAGAAGTTTTGAGGGAATAAGATCAAAGGGACAGTTTATAAGATGGGAGGATGATAATAGTAAAGGACCCTCATTCTCTGTAATTGGTGCAAAGAAGCTATATTTGTGGCTAGGCTAAACCTTTGTGGTCATTTGTGAGGAGTAGACACTGTTGGTGCCAAAGTAAATCAATTTTCTTTTTTATGTGTTTGGCAAAGCTTCCTGCTGATAGGCAGGTGGTAACGGGAGATGGGATTGGGCAGAGAAGGGAGTTAGTTATGAGTGAAAAATATATTAATAGGAAACAGAGTTAAAATGAGTATGAAGATCTTTTTTTTTAGACAGACTACGGACAAAGGAATAGAAACACAGCTTAAACTTGTAGCTCAGAAAGTCAGGTGAGGTGTAATGTTTCATCCAACACCACTTGGCAGTGCAGGGGCATTTGGCAGGTAGCATATCATCATATTATGCTGTGATTGTAAGAGTGGCATGTATGCTCTTCAACAAAGAATACTAGGAGAATGCAATTAAGTAAATTTTATAGTGGAAGTAAACTTGATTTTTTTTTTTTAAATTTGCTTGCTCTGCCTGAAACAATATTTTTATTGAATTAGTATATAATTACTTACAGACAATAGGTCAAAGAAAGAAAACACTTATTTTTGTCAACACTGCGGAATCAGTTGGCGCTCTACAAATAATAATAATAATAATAATAATAAAAGTAGTTGCTCACAGTTTGTCTTGTTCATTTCTTGGATAATTCTTATTGATTATTTATTTTTGACTTAAAAAGATGTTGACTTAGAAAGATGGGAACTCCTGCAATTACTGACCCTTAGCAGATGTTAAGATTATAGGCCTGTGTAGTCAGCTGAGACCATTAAATGAATTAATTGGAGGATAATAGATAAGCAAAAGCCAGGTGTTAATAATAACAAACAGAACCAGATGAGATGGATGGTAAATTATGAGACGTATATTCAAGGTAAAATAAATTAGAACTTGAGGAAAAATTATTTAGGAGAGGGTTGGGGAGGTCAATAAAATTAATATATTAAAATGAATGAATAATATGAGTGTTTTTGCACACCTCAAACAGGTAAACTAAGATGAAATGTACCATGAAACAGTCACAATAATTGAATAGATTGCAAATCCGAATGTTGATACGAACAAATATTCTTAAAAATTCTATAATCGAATCCTATTTACAGTTTTTGAATGTCACTTTCGAATACGAATGTTTATAATTAGATTGAATGTCCACATTTGAAATTTTGAATTTAACATTCTATTTAACAAATACTATTCAGAAGTTCAATAGTTCTTGTGGTAGGGAATCTAGTAAATTGATACATAATAGATACAAATATATCAATTAAAATTTTTCTATTTTGATCGAATATTGCATAATTTGAATATTATATTTAAAGAAAGCATTAGAAATACTATTATAAATATATAAATTCTAATTTTTCTAAATGAATATTTTCTAATGTAATCGTAAAATTTGAAACTGAACATTCAAAAATCGAATGTTAGAATGTTATGTAAATATTCGAAATTCGATTCGAATGAACAAATGTGTTAAAATTCGTTTCAGTTTTCGAATGTTGCGAAATATTCGCCCATCCCTACCGCATACAACAAAAAGGAGACATTTTGTTTTATAAATTGCTCTAGTCTATATGTGACATATGAGTCATTTAATTTCCGAAGTCTCATTTTGTGCTTAATATCATTCCATCAAATACAGACTAATAAGAACTCTACATCAACATGTTTAATAAACAATGTTGTAAACAAATTGTGTGTTTTTCTTAAACTCTCTAGTCGAAACAAGAAGGAGTTTTTCTCATATAAATTAGGGCCTTTGGATATATTTATATAACTGAAGTGCACATGAGCCTCAACTCAAATAAATGCACATTTATTCACACCAGGTGATCACTATTACCACAGAGATCCCCTGGCAAATTAAACTTATATAGGGGATTACATAAAAGAGGGGCCTTATGGGCTTTATTACAAGGGGTCACAGGGGCCCCCAAGCCTTTTTTGATGACCTTTTATAAGTGTAAATATATTAAAACATGTGTCTTGTTGTTTTTTTGTTGTTGCTTTTTTTAAATTGTGCTTTAAAGGGACAGTAAACATTAGCTAAAATGTTACATAATTCAACTAGCGTGTCACAGGTTCACTGTCTAATCACAGTGAGCCTGATCGCGCTTCATGTAGTTGAATGGTGCTATCGGGTTGCTTGTGATTACACAGTGAGCCCGTGACATGCTAGTTGAAAAAACTGCCTCACAGAAGAGGGTTTCATTGCAAACAAGGTAAGTATTGTTTTAGGTGCTAAATTAGGTATTTAGGGGAAAAAATTAAAACAAAAGGCAATCCTTATATTACATAATTCTGCTGTCTGTATGTGTCATGGGCTCACTGCCTAATCACAGCGAACCTGCCCCATTTAACTACATGTAGTGCGATCAGGCTCCCTGTGATTATAGAATGAGCCTGTGAAAAGCTAATTGAATTATGTAACATTTTACCCAATGTTTACAGTCCCTTTAACTTACACCTCCATTTGAAAGAGTAGAAGACAATTGCCTTTGAAATGGTGGATCTTAGAGGTTTCTAGGACTTAAAGGAGCTATGATAGAGGGGTCTGAATACTTACCTCTCCCTCCAACTCCCTTAGGCTCATTACTGCTGCCCTGCATTCCCAGGTCTCTTGGCCACCTCGTATGTGGGGTAAGTGCAGGGGGGGGGACTTTTATTAGGTGAATCCATTTGGCATTGTGATCACGCAAAAAACACACTTCAAATATTGGGCGAAACTTCAAATTAGGGAGCCAATATCAGAAAGATTGTGATTGACACCCTGGTCTTGTTTGAAGTTCCTTCTGCTATACAGTAAATACATATAAGTTATTACCATTTTTGTTTCATTAACGCACTGAGGGGCAGGGCATAAGATCCCTCACTGCAAAGGAGATTTCCCTCATTTCCAAAATTGGGTTACATGCCCTTCTCTGTGGTTTATGGATGGAAATAATGACTCATAACAGTTCCTCTTCCTTTATTATGAATCTTCATGGTGCCTTTTAATGCAGGCAATTGCCATTTGCTTCTTTATCACTTGCATGTTAGAAGGCATGTGACCCCTTATTAAAAAAAAAAAAATCATAACTTTCAAATATGGGGTCTCACACCCCTAGAAGTAATGTGGGGGACAGATAGATGCTCTATATTAGGCACTCTCTCACTTCATAAAAGAAACAAAACATCTCCCTGATGTCTTCATCCTAGAAAACCTTTATTTAAAAGATGACCATTTCATTCAAATATATATTTTATCCCTCTAGTGCAGGGATGGGGAACCTTGGCCCTCCTGATGTTTTAGAACTACATTACCCATGATTCTTAGGCATTCTGAAGTCCAGTTGAGCATCAGGGGAAATGTAGTTCTGAAACATCTGGAGGGCCAAGGTTCCACATCCCTGCTCTAGTGGTACATTAGAGGACATAGGGGTTACATTTGAGTCTGTAAACTAAAGATTTCATGGTGCAAAGTGTTTCATGTGTTTTTGTTGCTTCCTAGAGGAGCATGAATATTTTTTTTTTATTATGTCTCAGTCTTTTGTATAGTGTAGCTATATTGAGTGTTTGAAGAATCATTCAGTGCTAAATAGAAAAATAAAATTAATTTGATCAGATAACTCTTGTGGGAAAAAATCATTTTTATCTACAAAGTGTTTACAGTTCTGGAATAGAACCATCTCCTCCTCTGATTAAAAAGTGAAATATTTAAATTCTGACAATTGTCCTAAACTAATTCAAACCCATATTATTAGCTAGTTAATTAGTTAATTAATGAATTAATTATTCTGTAAAGGGCAAAAAAAAAAAAAAATCTATAAAAAAAGATGCATTCTCCGATGAGGGTCTTTCTGCACCAAAAAGTACATTGAGTGAACCTGGTCAGAAGAAGATTAAAAAAGGCATTGAAGACATACATCAAGATAGATTAGCCTAGCTTTTCTGGAGGTAAAGAGGATAAGCCAGGGCTTCATGTAGGAATTAAAGTGATACTAAACCCAGATTTTTTTATTTAACTTTCTATTTTACTCCTATTATTATCAATTTTTCTTTTTATTTAAAAAGCAGGAATGTAAAGCTTAGGAGCCGGTTCATTTTTGGTTCAA
Organism: Bombina bombina; assembly: GCF_027579735.1. Lineage (NCBI taxonomy): Eukaryota > Metazoa > Chordata > Amphibia > Anura > Bombinatoridae > Bombina > Bombina bombina. Next base: position 441,514,202 of record NC_069501.1, on the reverse strand, counting down.
CACCTTGGTAGCGCTTGCTGATTAGTGGCTACATGTTCTCATATTGAAAGTAATATATTAACGCTCGAGGGAAAGTCTAGGGCACACTCTTCCTAGCATGGGAGCGCGCTATATATAGGTGAATGCCATGATTGGGCACACTGTAATTAGACAACTAACCCATGACATGAATTTAAAAAGACCTTAAAAAATACTGTAACACTGAAGAGAATAGATATACATGAACACTTTTATTTGAAAAATATCTATTCTTTAACATATTAATTCTGACTTTAACTGTCCCTTTAATGTGGCCTTAAGCCAGCCTATAAATGCTGAAAATAGTGCTTAGCTACTGATTTTGTTGGAAAGAAATTTAAAAACAGCTTGATCAGTTTTTATATGATCTGACATGATTGGAATCCATGGTGATGTGTTTGACTGACAATATAAATGTTCTCTTTTTATAAATCTGCAAATTTGCTTTGACAATGTTAGTTTAATATCATACTCAGTGCATTTTTTTTAAATATGGAATTTCGGATTGCGACATTTTGCTAAAGGTCATAGACAGTCAATTTATTTATATAAGGTACAAACCACAAGTTAAGCAATGGAGTCCAACAAAATAGGCATTTTATTTTTTTGTGGAAACAATCTTTATTTGCAAAATTAGTATTCAAATTCATGACAGGTTTAGAAAACATTTCTAAAACAGCAATTCTGCACAATTCTCATACATCAGTGTTTATCACCAGTGTTACAGAGGATGAAAATAGGTCTCTATAAATTCATGAGTTCACGGCAGTACTATTTCCCAAGTCCTGCAGCTCCATGATTGTCCCTTTAAAATTCTGTGGCTCTTAACCCTTTCTATACTTCCATCTTTTTTCTTGTTTTTATTTAATTTTCTAATAAATCTGTGATTGATCAGTATCTAGACCATTTGCTGTTTCAAGAATTCAAAACGTATAAAATGGTTACAATCAGAGCAGTCCTTGTGGAAGATTCCAATGGAAGTCATATCCCTGATTTCCACTGCAGTGGACAATAAAAATGAATTTTTCTAAAGTGAAATTTGAGGCGCACTGTAGTATTTTCTTCTACACAAACAAATTCAGGAAAATTTAAGTAAGCACTCCAGATCTCAAGTATGTTCTACACTATTTTCAGAGGTACATTTTACAACCCCAAGCAGGCAAAATAAATAAAGAAGACGTACACTTCCATGCTTTGTTTATTATGTTTAAACCATTTTAACAATTTTGTGAGAATTTAAGGGACATGAAACTCAAAATGTTTTATTTTTGTTAATAAAACAGAGCATACAATTAAAAAAAATACAATAATGACAATTTACTTCATTCTCTTGGGATCCTTTGTTGAAAACAGGTAGGCAGGCTCAGGAGTTAGAATTATGAAAGAAAAGGTTATTGCATCTTTAAAGTACAAATTTTAAACCTTTCGTTTTCCTAAATATATCTGCACAGTTTCGTTTCCAATGCAGAAGTATAATCTTACGGGCGCGATCCGATATAGATCGCAGTTTGCAGCGCAAGCGAGGGAACCGGCGTCGCCCGCAGTTTCAGCTCGCAACTCGAGCCATCCCATATAAGTCGCCGTCAGATGCTAACGTGCCGTAAGTCTGACAAACCAGCGATGTCCAGAAATCTGCGCAAGTACAAATTTCTGACGTCGCCAGTGACTTGCGGCACGTTAGAAACTGCCGGCGCCTATAAAACCTGACTAAAGTCTAAAACACCCGCACTGTCTAACACGCCTCCCTAACATAGCCCGCACTGTCTAACACGCCTCCCTAACATAGCCCGCACTGTCTAACACGCCTCCCTAACATAGCCCGACACGTCTAACCCTCTATCCGCTATCCCCCCTCACTATCCTAACAATAAAAAAGCTATTAACCCCTAAACCGCCGCTCCCGTACCCCGCCACAACCTAATAAAGTTATTAACCCCTAAACCGCCGCTCCCGTACCCCGCCGCCAGCTATATTATATCTATAACCCCCTAAAGTGAGCCCCTAACACCGCCGCCATCTATATTAATATTATTAACCCCTAATGTAAGCCCCTTACACCGCCGCCATCTCTATTAAAATGATTAATCCCTTATTTAATCTACCTACCCCGCCGCCAGCTATATTATCTATATTAACCCTAAGTATATTATAGTTAATATAGGTATTACATTATATATATTAACTATATTAACCCTAATTATATTAGGGTTAATATAGTTAATATAGTTACTATAGTATTTATATTAACTATATTAACTCTATCTAACCCTAACACCCCTAACTAAATTTATATTAAATTAATCTAATTCATTTATAAACTAAAATATTCCTATTTAAATCTAAATACTTACCTATAAAATAAACCCTAACGGCTAGATTTGGAGTTTGGCGGTAAAAGGGCTGTTAACGCTCCGCGGGTTTTTTTCTGGCCGCACCATAAATTTAACTCTGGTATCGAGAGTTCAAACAAATGCTGCGTTAGGCTCCAAAAAAGGAGCGTAGAGCATATTTACCGCAAATGCAACTCTCGATACCAGAGTTGCTTACGGACGCGGCCGGCCTCAAAAACGTGCTCGTGCACGATTCTCCCATAGGAAACAATGGGGCTGTTTGAGCTGAAAAAAAACCTAACACCTGCAAAAAAGCAGCGTTCAGCTCCTAACGCAGCCCCATTGTTTCCTATGGGGAAACACTTCCTACGTCTGCACCTAACACTCTAACATGTACCCCGAGTCTAAACACCCCTAACCTTACACTTATTAACCCCTAATCTGCCGCCCCCGCTATCGCTGACCCCTGCATTACACTTTTAACCCCTAATCTGCCGCTCCGTAAACCGCCGCCACCTACGTTATCCCTATGTACCCCTAATCTGCTGCCCTAACATCGCCGACCCCTATGTTATATTTATTAACCCCTAATCTGCCCCCCACAACGTCGCCGACACCTACCTACACTTATTAACCCCTAATCTGCCGAGCGGACCTGAGCGCTACTATAATAAATGTATTAACCCCTAATCCGCCTCACTAACCCTATCATAAATAGTATTAACCCCTAATCTGCCCTCCCTAACATCGCCGACACCTACCTTCAATTATTAACCCCTAATCTGCCGACCGGAGCTCACCGCTATTCTAATAAATGTATTAACCCCTAAAGCTAAGTCTAACCCTAACACTAACACCCCCCTAAGTTAAATATAATTTTTATCTAACGAAATAAATTAACTCTTATTAAATAAATGATTCCTATTTAAAGCTAAATACTTACCTGTAAAATAAATCCTAATATAGCTACAATATAAATTACATTTATATTATAGCTATTTTAGGATTAATATTTATTTTACAGGCAACTTTGTAATTATTTTAACCAGGTACAATAGCTATTAAATAGTTAAGAACTATTTAATAGTTACCTAGTTAAAATAATTACAAATTTACCTGTAAAATAAATCCTAACCTAAGATATAATTAAACCTAACACTACCCTATCAATAAAATAATTAAATAAACTACCTACAATTACCTACAATTAACCTAACACTACACTATCAATAAATTAATTAAACACAATTGCTACAAATAAATACAATTAAATAAACTATCTAAAGTACAAAAAATAAAAAAGAACTAAGTTACAGAAAATAAAAAAATATTTACAAACATAAGAAAAATATTACAACAATTTTAAACTAATTACACCTACTCTAAGCCCCCTAATAAAATAACAAAGACCCCCAAAATAAAAAATTCCCTACCCTATTCTAAAATACAAAAATTACAAGCTCTTTTACCTTACCAGCCCTGAACAGGGCCCTTTGCGGGGCATGCCCCAAGAATTTCAGCTCTTTTGCCTGTAAAAAAAAACATACAATACCCCCCCCCCCCAACATTACAACCCACCACCCACATACCCCTAATCTAACCCAAACCCCCTTAAATAAACCTAACACTAATCCCCTGAAGATCTTCCTACCTTGTCTTCACCATCCAGGTATCACCGATCCGTCCTGGCTCCAAGATCTTCATCCAACCCAAGCGGGGGTTGGCGATCCATAATCCGGTGCTCCAAAGTCTTCCTCCTATCCGGCAAGAAGAGGACATCCGGACCGGCAAACATCTTCTCCAAGCGGCATCTTCTATGTTCTTCCATCCGATGACGACCGGCTCCATCTTGAAGACCTCCAGCGCGGATCCATCCTCTTCTTCCGACGACTAGACGACGAATGACGGTTCCTTTAAGGGACGTCATCCAAGATGGCGTCCCTCGAATTCCGATTGGCTGATAGGATTCTATCAGCCAATCGGAATTAAGGTAGGAATATTCTGATTGGCTGATGGAATCAGCCAATCAGAATCAAGTTCAATCCGATTGGCTGATCCAATCAGCCAATCAGATTGAGCTCGCATTCTATTGGCTGATCGGAACAGCCAATAGAATGCGAGCTCAATCTGATTGGATCAGCCAATCGGATTGAACTTGATTCGGATTGGCTGATTCCATCAGCCAATCAGAATATTCCTACCTTAATTCCGATTGGCTGATAGAATCCTATCAGCCAATCGGAATTCGAGGGACGCCATCTTGGATGACGTCCCTTAAAGGAACCGTCATTCGTCGTCTAGTCGTCGGAAGAAGAGGATGGATCCGCGCGGGAGGTCTTCAAGATGGAGCCGGTCGTCATCGGATGGAAGAACATAGAAGATGCCGCTTGGAGAAGATGTTTGCCGGTCCGGATGTCCTCTTCTTGCCGGATAGGAGGAAGACTTTGGAGCACCGGATTATGGATCGCCAACCCCCGCTTGGGTTGGATGAAGATCTTGGAGCCAGGACGGATCGGTGATACCTGGATGGTGAAGACAAGGTAGGAAGATCTTCAGGGGATTAGTGTTAGGTTTATTTAAGGGGGTTTGGGTTAGATTAGGGGTATGTGGGTGGTGGGTTGTAATGTTGGGGGGGGGTATTGTATGTTTTTTTTTACAGGCAAAAGAGCTGAAATTCTTGGGGCATGCCCCGCAAAGGGCCCTGTTCAGGGCTGGTAAGGTAAAAGAGCTTGTAATTTTTGTATTTTAGAATAGGGTAGGGAATTTTTTATTTTGGGGGTCTTTGTTATTTTATTAGGGGGCTTAGAGTAGGTGTAATTAGTTTAAAATTGTTGTAATATTTTTCTTATGTTTGTAAATATTTTTTTATTTTCTGTAACTTAGTTCTTTTTTATTTTTTGTACTTTAGATAGTTTATTTAATTGTATTTATTTGTAGCAATTGTGTTTAATTAATTTATTGATAGTGTAGTGTTAGGTTAATTGTAGGTAATTGTAGGTAGTTTATTTAATTATTTTATTGATAGGGTAGTGTTAGGTTTAATTATATCTTAGGTTAGGATTTATTTTACAGGTAAATTTGTAATTATTTTAACTAGGTAACTATTAAATAGTTCTTAACTATTTAATAGCTATTGTACCTGGTTAAAATAATTACAAAGTTGCCTGTAAAATAAATATTAATCCTAAAATAGCTATAATATAAATGTAATTTATATTGTAGCTATATTAGGATTTATTTTACAGGTAAGTATTTAGCTTTAAATAGGAATAATTTATTTAATAAGAGATAATTAATTTCGTTAGAATAAAATTATATTTAACTTAGGGGGGTGTTAGTGTTAGGGTTAGACTTAGCTTTAGGGGTTAATACATTTATTAGAATAGCGGTGAGCTCCGGTCGGCAGATTAGGGGTTAATAATTGAAGGTAGGTGTCGGCGATGTTAGGGAGGGCAGATTAGGGGTTAATACTATTTATGATAGGGTTAGTGAGGCGGATTAGGGGTTAATAACTTTATTATAGTAGCGCTCAGGTCCGCTCGGCAGATTAGGGGTTAATAAGTGTAGGTAGGTGTCGGCGACGTTGTGGGGGGCAGATTAGGGGTTAATAAATATAACATAGGGGTCGGCGATGTTAGGGGCAGCAGATTAGGGGTACATAGGGATAACGTAGGTGGCGGCGATTTGCGGTCGGAAGATTAGGGGTTAATTATTTTAAGTAGCTTGCGGCGACGTTGTGGGGGGCAAGTTAGGGGTTAATAAATATAATATAGGGGTCGGCGGGGTTAGGGGCAGCAGATTAGGGGTACATAAGTATAACGTAGGTGGCGGTCGGCAGATTAGGGGTTAAAAATTTTAATCGAGTGGCGGCGATGTGGGGGGACCTCGGTTTAGGGGTACATAGGTAGTTTATGGGTGTTAGTGTACTTTAGGGTACAGTAGTTAAGAGCTTTATAAACCGGCGTTAGCCAGAAAGCTCTTAACTCCTGCTTTTTTCAGGCGGCTGGAATCTTGTCGTTAGAGCTCTAACGCTCACTGCAGAAACGACTCTAAATACCGGCGTTAGAAAGATCCCATTGAAAAGATAGGCTACGCAAATGGCGTAGGGGGATCTGCGGTATGGAAAAGTCGCGGCTGAAAAGTGAGCGTTAGACCCTTTAATCACTGACTCCAAATACCAGCGGGCGGCCAAAACCAGCGTTAGGAGCCTCTAACGCTGGTTTTGACGGCTACCGCCGAACTCTAAATCTAGGCCTAAGATAGCTACAATAGAATTAATAATTACATTGTAGCTATGTTAGGGTTAATATTTATTTTACAGGTAAATTGTTAATTATTTTAACTAGGTATAATAGATATTAAATAGTTATTAACTATTTAATATCTACCTAGTTAAAATAATTACCCAATTACCTGTAAAATAAATCCTAACCTAAGTTACAAATACACCTACACTATCAATAAATTAAATAAACTACAAACATCTATCTAAAAATACAATTAAATTAACTAAACTAAATTACAAAAAAAAAAACCCACTAAATTACAAAAAATAAAAAAAGATTACAAGATTTTTAAGCTAATTACACCTATTCTAAGCCCCCTAATAAAATAATAAACCCCCAAAATAAAAAAAATTCCCTGCCCTATTCTAAATTAAACAAATTTCAAAGCTCTTTACCTTACCAGCCCTTAAAAGGGCCTTTTGTGGGGGCATGCCCCAAAGAATTCAGCTCTTTTGCATACAAATACAATACCCCCCCCATTACAACCCACCACCCACATACCCCTATTCTAAAACCACCCAAACCCCCCTTAAAAAAGCCTAACACTACCCCCCTGAAGATCTCCCTACCTTGTCTTCACCACACCGGGCCGAACTCCTGATCCGATCCAGGCGATGTCTTCCTCCAAGCGGCAAAGAAGAATTCTTCCTCCGGCGATGTCATCCTCCAAGCGGCAAAGAAGAATTCTTCCTCCGGCGACGTCTTCCTCCAAGCGGCAGCAAAGTCGTCATTCTTCCGGCGGCATCTTCAATCTTCTTTCTTCGCTCCGCCGCCGCGGAGCATCCATCCCGGCCGACTGCTGAACTTGGAATGAGGTACCTTTAAATGACGTCATCCAAGATGGCGTCCGCCGAATTCCGATTGGCTGATAGGATTCTATCAGCCAATCGGAATTAAGTTAGAAAAATCTGATTGGCTGATTGAATCAGCCAATCAGATTCATGTTCAATCCGATTGGCTGATCCAATCAGCCAATCAGATTGAGCTCACATTCTATTGACACAAGGGGGCCGATTTATTAAAGTGCGGACAGACATGATATGATGTAGCATATCATGTCCACTGCACATCGATAAATGCCGACAGCATATGCTGTCGGCATTTATCATTGCAGAAGCAGTTCTGGGGAACTGCTTGTGCAATGCGGCTAGCAGGGAGTGTCAATCAGCCCAATTGGATAGGATCGTGCAGATCGATGTCCGCAGCCTCAGAGCAGGTGGACAAGTTATGGAGCAGTGGTCTTTCGATTGCTGCTTTATAACTGCTGTTTCCGGCGAGCTCCATTCAGAGCTTGATAATTCGGCCCTAAGTTCTTTTCTCAGTGATATTTGCAACTGTATTTAGAGAAGCCAATCTAGGCTTGAGTCTGAATATGACATGTCTTGTCATTGCCACTGTAATAACAAAATCTATAATTTGCCTTCATAAAAAATAATAAAATAACAAGTTAGGGAGAGATATGTGGCAGGGACAGAGTTAGACTTGTGTACCCTGCCCTTTGCACTTTCAGTTTACAGCAGTGACATAACTTCCATTAGTGCAGCAGGTGCAGTGGCACCAGGACCCAAGTGCTGGGGGACTATAGCTGCCAGTCTACACTTAGTGTGCCTATGTGGTCATTATCTGCGTATAGATACTCATCATTTGAGATCTGTCTGTCTATCTATCTATCTATCTATCTATCTATCCACACATACACACCAGTGACGTGCGGTGAGGTCAGAGGCTGGTGAGGCACTGGCAATGATACACACACTCATATATATATCTATATATATATACACTAATAATAAAGAGAGACAAAGTGACATATATTACTATCACTTTAAAGAAAGGGAATTTTGCACACAAAAAAACTTTTAGAGAGAACAAAGTTTCTCTCATATTTATTAACTGCACATTGCAGGTGTCAGGATTGGATTTTATTTGCACGGATACAAGTAACAAATGTGACTGTATGTATATATATATATATATATATATATATATATATATATATATACACACACACACACATATCACTAAATTACTGGGACCAACAAGTATTTCACACCTGAAAAGAGTTAGTTATGTTAACCTCTAGCACAGGGGTCATCATTTGTGGCCCTCCAGAGGTTTTGGAACTACATTTCTCATAGTAGGGGATTAAAAGAAAAGAAAATTAAAGTGCTAGATTTGTTAGAGCATTTTATTAGAACATTGTGTCCCTTGCAAACTATAGAGGTCCCTTACAAAAGTGCATAGCATGACTGTTCATGTAGTATTTACATTTGATCACATTAAAATCTATTTTAAAACCTTGCAAATTCTGCATTACAAAAGGTCTGTGCACACAATAAATGTTTGTATAAACAGTACACACAGTATATGTCAGTAATTAAAGGGACAGTTTACTCAAAAATTTTCTCCCCTTTAATTTGTTCCCAATGATCCACTTTACCTGCTGGAGTGTATTAAATTGTTTACAAGTAGCTCCTTTACCTTTATATTGGCATTTGAAATTGTTAATTTAGCATGTGGTATCCCCACCTATTCTGAAAGTTTGTGGCCGCGCGTACCAGCTATAGATAAGCTTTGTAAACACAGCCAGCAGAAGAAATTACACTCCCAGTGTGATAAAGCAGAGATAAGGTAATAAAATGCTGATTTTCCATTGTTCTCTCAAAATATTGGTGATTGTTTTAAGGACAGATACAAGATAAAGAAGCAGGTATATGTGCACAATGTGATACAGTAATAAGATCTGATTATATCTACAAGCTCAACCTATTTTATTAGGCTGTGGCTTCAAAACACAAAATCAGAGCTTTAATATACAGAAATAAACCTTAAAAAGCTAATTTCATACATTTTTTACACTGCAGTTGGTAAAAAAAGAATTGTAAACACATTAAGGGAAAAACTATTTTACAGTATACTGTCCCTTTAAGCGCTGCATTATTAACGTTCTGCACAAACAGTTAATGTTTATATATGCACTGTAAATATCAGCAAATAGGCACAGGAAAGCCAAATATCTCCCTACAGAATAAATATTTGACAATCATGTAACACCGACATTTAAAAATGAAATAATTTCATGGATACAGCTCTTAAAAAGTTAGGTGGAATTCATGTTACTGGTCTCCTTTGCTGTGGTTCAGTTTACTACAGAAAATAATGACTGTACCAAACCATATACAGCACAGTGCATATTATCACTCAGCATTAGTTGTGTGTGTATACAAAATGGTAACTCACTGAATGGTGTTTAATGTTTTTATTATTATTATTACTGTTATCACTGTACTGTAGTGTGCACAACAGGACATAATATGATGTATTCTTTCTTAGCTTGTTGACTGAAATGCTGTAGTTTGTTTACTGTTATGTCTCATGATTAAGTTATTTTAAAATGGTTCTATAAAAAAGTGTTTTAATATCCATCCCAGTAAAATATTAATTTATAAAGCACAGAGGTGAATAGGTTAAAACGTTTCTATATACTTAGGCCTCTATTTATCAAGGTGTGTCGGACCTGATCCGACAGTGCGGATCAGGTCCGACAGACCTCGCTGAATATGGCGAGCAATACGCTCGCCGTATTCAGCATTGCACCAGCAGCTCACAAGAGCTGCTGGTGCAATGCCGCCCCCTGCAGACTCGCGGCCAATGGGCCGCCAGCAGGGGGTGCCAATCAACCCGATCGTACTCAATCGTGTTGGTTTCCAGCGATGTCTGTCCGCCTGCTCAGAGCAGGCGGACAGGTTATGGAGCAGCGGTCTTTGTGACCTCTGCTTCATAACTGCTGTTTCTGGTGAGCCTGCAGGCTCGCCAGAAACACAGGGCATCAAGCTCCATTTGGAGCTTGATAAATATGCCCCATAGTGTCCAAAAGCAAAGGAAGGAGAGTGTGAGAGCCAAGAGGATAATCAGACAAAAATGTGTTTTACTAATTTATATAAATGTGCTGTATTTACATCATCTATAGTTTAGTTGCTGAAGTCCAATGGGGAATGTGGCATAAAACACAAACAAGAAGAGCACAACTCCAATTCAACAGGATTTGAAAATTCAAACAAGTGCAATATATACAAGCACTTACATTAAAATTAGTGGTCTTGAATGTCCGTATTTCAAAATACACAGTAAGCAAAGAAGGAATGGTCACTTCCCCAGGCACTTGTCACAATGGCGGTATGTAAATATTTATTCAAACTAAATGATGCCCCAGAGTATGGTGCTCCTCAGGGCCGGATTGGGCAGCCGGGATACCGGGAAAAATCCTGGTGGGCTGCCAGCCGGCAGCTCAGCTGGGCTGGCCTGGGCTCCAGGGCTCAGCTGCAGCTGTAGAGAGAGCAGCAATTTTGATGTGTAGTGTAGTAGTGTAACTTAACTGTCTGAATCAGTGTATATTATTATTTACTTTATTTATACATATGTATACCTAAACACCTATCTGGCCAGGGCCGGTCTGCAGCGCTAGTACGCTACCTTACCTAACGCAAGGCAACTTAAGCAAGCCAAGCAATCAGACTGAGTCTGTCGATCACACCACAGGCAGCTCAGTCTGTCACTATGAGGGCGGCCAGGGAGGAAGGAATGCGGGGGTGGGCCAGCCCGGCTGCGGCTTACGTGACGTCACACGTGACCCACGTGACGTGACATATTGTGGAGGGAGCCTGGGAGTCTGGGACGCTACCAGCCAGGCTGGGGAGCGTGAGCGTCAGCGGCTCAGCGACGAGCCTATTTGAGCTTCAGTAGTTGGAGGAGGCAGCCTGGAGGCCACGTGGCGTCACGTGTAGGTAGGGACACTGGGACAGTCACAGACTAAAGAAGACCTCAGGCTGAGGCTCTGACCAGACGATGACGGATGGTCACAGGAGGACACACAGAGGCAGCCACTCCAGCCAGATTCCCAATGAAACATTTGCAAATCATCTTAAGGGCAAGCATAGTCATATTCTTCTTCTATGTTTCAATATTCTTATGTCTCAAAGTTGCCCCCATATTATTTATTGAATTTTTAATAATCTTGATCAGATTGTTAATGTTAAAAATGAATCTTCCCACTCTTCTGATAATATGCAGATCAGCACTTTTAGGGTTGAAGTATAGTGGGTGATCAGGGCGGCAGAGTTAAGACTATTTGTGAATGCAGGCTTTGAGACAGGGTTTAATATTGGGAAAATATATTTAGTTGTATTTATTATGGCGAATATTGGGATCATTTGGTTAGAGCTATCTTGCAATTGGTACATTTGGGTTATGTGCTGAAAATTGTAGTTAGCATTATTTGCATATAGGGTTATCAAATGAGTTGCAAGTAGGGTTAAAGTGAAATGGGTGGTCATGGTTAGGGTTAACATAGGTACTTTATGTATTCAGGCAGTATTATAGTGACTGGGGTCAGAAACATTTTGGTGGCTGATTATACCATCAGATGACACTATTAATTTGTGACTCAATTGTAGTAGGGTATCCCTAAATAATAGTGGTATGTGTATCATCCAGTCATATTACTGTAGATTGTGGTGGTAGGAATACTGAATGAGATAAATTTTTTGTTGTTGTATATATGTATATTGATGTATGTCATATTAGTTATCTTTATTAGATTACACAATAGAGTTTAAATATAAATTAAGTTGAATTGTGTATTATATTATTATTATTCTTATTATGCTATTGCATTGTCTTGCTATAATGCATTTGTTGATAATGCAAATCTACTGTATTTACTTTACTGCTTTAATAGTTACTATTTTAAATAAAAATATTTTTTTAAATAGTTCCTTAAAGAGGGCAGGGCTGAAGGGGGCGGGGCTGGAGGGGGCGGGGCAGGGCCGGTCTATACAAATTTCCAGGGCTGGTCTGATTTCCCAGTCCGGCCCTTCTGCTCCTGACCTGTAACAACCGGTCAGTTCACATGTGCTAAGGCTACGAGTCAGCTATAGTGATGGGGACTGCAATGCATCCATGGCTGGGCTTTACCCTATGCTATAGCAAAATACCGAACACAATACCCTCATTAATGATAATGATGACTCGAGCACAGCTGCACAATCCAAGAATATACTTTTGACCAGAAATGTCCTGACTTCAGCAAATCCCCTGAAGCAGGATGAGAATCACCTGGACACTATGACAAACAAAACAAAGGGTTATCCATGTCACCATGACAGCCCAAAAAGGGCTGAGAGTCTTCCAATCAGATTAATCCATAAAAAACACAATCCCAGCTACATCAGTTCATTTGCTGTGATGCCTGTTCCTACAGCATCTGTCGGAAAACATTGGGATTTTACCATCATCCCTTGCAAAAGGGATGCAACATGCTGACGTCAGCGGTCACTGAAACACGAAATACCTGCACTGCTACAGAAAAGCATAGTGTCTGTGGGTTACCTTATGAAAACCTAGCACAAATGCAGGACATACCCTGAAAAGGTGAACTTAGTGAACTGACTACTGATTCTGGCTTTTTTTTCTGGGAATGTTAAAAATGAATAAATTCTATAGGTTAATATTGACAAATAAATAAAAAAAAATACAGAATAAAGATGCACATTTTCTCTTGCTTTCAAACCATGTTAACATTTGTTTAGATTTATTTTGTTATGTTAACTATTCTATACAAATATACTTTTGCTATGTACAATGGCTTGTATATACAATATTCTGGGACTGCAGCATTGTACATTTTTGTTTAAAAAAATCCACTAGTTTACTTACACTATATATATATATATATATATATATATATATATATATATATATATATATATATATATATATATATATATATATATCCTCCGTGTGTGTCTGCACTCCCAATGCTGTGTAGTCATCAACCAGGGTGCAAAGTCAAACAAGTATACAGTCTATATCCAATAAAGGACTGCACTCACTGGATTTAGTTTCAGAAACCTTCAAATCTTTATTGTGGTAACGTTTCTGGTCTGAGGAAGGGGTCTGCGAACCCCGAAACGTTACCACAATAAAGATTTGAAGGTTTCTGAAACTAAATCCAGTGAGTGCAGTCCTTTATTGGATATAGACTATATATATATATATATATATATATATCAGAGATGTGCATTCAGCCTTCGTACAAATGCAAATTCACTTGAATTTTCATGATTTGTTGAGTTGTTTGATATACAAATAGCAAAATACATTATTGGACGAAAAACGAATGATTCCATGACAAAATTGATTTGTTCATTTGTTCAAGAGGTTTGGCACCAAAAAAAGGTGCAGGAATGGGGGGAAGTAGTTATATTGTTATATATATGTATAGTTAATAAGCTCCTTTGTAATAATGTACAGGGGGTCTGACCAATCATTTGTCCATTGTCCCCTGTTCAATCCTGCTATAGTATTACTAATGACTGATGTTAGGGACTCATAGGCCTAGATTTAGAGTTCGGCGGTAGCCGTCAAAACCAGCGTTAGAGGCTCCTAACGCTGGTTTTGGCCGCCCGCTGGTATTTGGAGTCAGTGATTAAAGGGTCTAACGCTCACTTTACAGCCGCGACTTTTCCATACCGCAGATCCCCCTACGCCATTTGCGTAGCCTATCTTTTCAATGGGATCTTTCTAACGCTGGTATTTAGAGTCGTTTCTGCAGTGAGCGTTAGAGCTCTAACGACAAGATTCCAGCCGCCTGAAAAAAGCAGGAGTTAAGAGCTTTCTGGCTAACGCCGGTTCATAAAGCTCTTAACTACTGTACCCTAAACTACACTAACACCCATAAACTACCTATGTACCCCTAAACCGAGGTCCCCCCACATCGCCGCCACTCGATTAAAATTTTTAACCCCTAATCTGCCGACCGCCACCTACGTTATACTTATGTACCCCTAATCTGCTGCCCCTAACCCCGCCGACCCCTATATTATATTTATTAACCCCTAACTTGCCCCACACAACGTCGCCGCAAGCTACTTAAAATAATTAACCCCTAATCTTCCGACCGCAAATCGCCGCCACCTACGTTATCCCTATGTACCCCTAATCTTCTGCCCCTAACATCGCCGACCCCTATATTATATTTATTAACCCCTAATCTGCCCCCCACAACGTCGCCGACACCTACCTACACTTATTAACCCCTAATCTGCCGAGCGGACCTGAGCGCTACTATAATAAAGTTATTAACCCCTAATCCGCCTCACTAACCCTATCATAAATAGTATTAACCCCTAATCTGCCCTCCCTAACATCGCCGACACCTACCTTCAATTATTAACCCCTAATCTGCCGACCGGAGCTCACCGCTATTCTAATAAATGTATTAACCCCTAAAGCTAAGTCTAACCCTAACACTAACACCCCCCTAAGTTAAATATAATTTTTATCTAACGAAATAAATTAACTCTTATTAAATAAATGATTCCTATTTAAAGCTAAATACTTACCTGTAAAATAAATCCTAATATAGCTACAATATAAATTACATTTATATTATAGCTATTTTAGGATTAATATTTATTTTACAGGTAACTTTGTATTTATTTTAACCAGGTACAATAGCTATTAAATAGTTAAGAACTATTTAATAGTTACCTAGTTAAAATAATTACAAATTTACCTGTAAAATAAATCCTAACCTAAGATATAATTAAACCTAACACTACCCTATCAATAAAATAATTAAATAAACTACCTACAATTACCTACAATTAACCTAACACTACACTATCAATAAATTAATTAAACACAATTGCTACAAATAAATACAATTAAATAAACTATCTAAAGTACAAAAAATAAAAAAGAACTAAGTTACAGAAAATAAAAAAATATTTACAAACATATGAAAAATATTACAACAATTTTAAACTAATTACACCTACTCTAAGCCCCCTAATAAAATAACAAAGACCCCCAAAATAAAAAATTCCCTACCCTATTCTAAATTTAAAAAGTTACAAGCTCTTTTACCTTACCAGCCCTGAACAGGGCCCTTTGCGGGGCATGCCCCAAGAAGTTCAGCTCTTTTGCCTGTAAAAGAAAACATACAATACCCCCCCCCCAACATTACAACCCACCACCCACATACCCCTAATCTAACCCAAACCCCCCTTAAATAAACCTAACACTAAGCCCCTGATGATCTTCCTACCTTGTCTTCACCATGCCAGGTTCACCGATCCGTCCTGGCTCCAAGATCTTCATCCAACCCAAGCGGGGGTTGGCGATCCATAATCCGGTGCTCCAAAGTCTTCCTCCTATCCGGCAAGAAGAGGACATCCGGACCGGCAAACATCTTCTCCAAGCGGCATCTTCTATGTTCTTCCATCCGATGACGACCGGCTCCATCTTGAAGACCTCCAGCGCGGATCCATCCTCTTCTTCCGACGACTAGACGACGAATGACGGTTCCTTTAAGGGACGTCATCCAAGATGGCGTCCCTCGAATTCCGATTGGCTGATAGGATTCTATCAGCCAATCGGAATTAAGGTAGGAATTTTCTGATTGGCTGATGGAATCAGCCAATCAGAATCAAGTTCAATCCGATTGGCTGATCCAATCAGCCAATCAGATTGAGCTCGCATTCTATTGGCTGTTCCGATCAGCCAATACAATGCGAGCTCAATCTGATTGGCTGATTGGATCAGCCAATCGGATTGAACTTGATTCTGATTGGCTGATTCCATCAGCCAATCAGAAAATTCCTACCTTAATTCCGATTGGCTGATAGAATCCTATCAGCCAATCGGAATTCGAGGGACGCCATCTTGGATGACGTCCCTTAAAGGAACCGTCATTCGTCGTCTAGTCGTCGGAAGAAGAGGATGGATCCGCGCTGGAGGTCTTCAAGATGGAGCCGGTCGTCATCGGATGGAAGAACATAGAAGATGCCGCTTGGAGAAGATGTTTGCCGGTCCGGATGTCCTCTTCTTGCCGGATAGGAGGAAGACTTTGGAGCACCGGATTATGGATCGCCAACCCCCGCTTGGGTTGGATGAAGATCTTGGAGCCAGGACGGATCGGTGAACCTGGCATGGTGAAGACAAGGTAGGAAGATCATCAGGGGCTTAGTGTTAGGTTTATTTAAGGGGGGTTTGGGTTAGATTAGGGGTATGTGGGTGGTGGGTTGTAATGTTGGGGGGGGGGGTATTGTATGTTTTTTTTTACAGGCAAAAGAGCTGAAATTCTTGGGGCATGCCCCGCAAAGGGCCCTGTTCAGGGCTGGTAAGGTAAAAGAGCTTGTAATTTTTGTATTTTAGAATAGGGTAGGGAATTTTTTATTTTGGGGGTCTTTGTTATTTTATTAGGGGGCTTAGAGTAGGTGTAATTAGTTTAAAATTGTTGTAATATTTTTCTTATGTTTGTAAATATTTTTTTATTTTCTGTAACTTAGTTCTTTTTTATTTTTTGTACTTTAGATAGTTTATTTAATTGTATTTATTTGTAGCAATTGTGTTTAATTAATTTATTGATAGTGTAGTGTTAGGTTAATTGTAGGTAATTGTAGGTAGTTTATTTAATTATTTTATTGATAGGGTAGTGTTAGGTTTAATTATAACTTAGGTTAGGATTTATTTTACAGGTAAATTTGTAATTATTTTAACTAGGTAACTATTAAATAGTTCTTAACTATTTAATAGCTATTGTACCTGGTTAAAATAAATACAAAGTTACCTGTAAAATAAATATTAATCCTAAAATAGCTATAATATAAATGTAATTTATATTGTAGCTATATTAGGATTTATTTTACAGGTAAGTATTTAGCTTTAAATAGGAATCATTTATTTAATAAGAGTTAATTTATTTCGTTAGATAAAAATTATATTTAACTTAGGGGGGTGTTAGTGTTAGGGTTAGACTTAGCTTTAGGGGTTAATACATTTATTAGAATAGCGGTGAGCTCCGGTCGGCAGATTAGGGGTTAATAATTGAAGGTAGGTGTCGGCGATGTTAGGGAGGGCAGATTAGGGGTTAATACTATTTATGATAGGGTTAGTGAGGCGGATTAGGGGTTAATAACTTTATTATAGTAGCGCTCAGGTCCGGTCGGCAGATTAGGGGTTAATAAGTGTAGGTAGGTGTCGGCGACGTTGTGGGGGGCAGATTAGGGGTTAATAAATATAACATAGGGGTCGGCGATGTTAGGGCAGCAGATTAGGGGTACATAGGGATAACGTAGGTGGCGGCGGTTTACGGAGCGGCAGATTAGGGGTTAAAAGTGTAATGCAGGGGTCAGCGATAGCGGGGGCGGCAGATTAGGGGTTAATAAGTGTAAGGCTAGGGGTGTTTAGACTCGGGGTACATGTTAGAGTGTTAGGTGCAGACGTAGGAAGTGTTTCCCCATAGGAAACAATGGGGCTGCGTTAGGAGCTGAACGCTGCTTTTTTGCAGGTGTTAGGTTTTTTTTCAGCTCAAACAGCCCCATTGTTTCTTATGGGAGAATCGTGCACGAGCACGTTTTTGAGGCCGGCCGCGTCCGTAAGCAGCTCTGGTATCGAGAGTTGCATTTGCGGTAAAAATGCTCTACGCTCCTTTTTTGGAGCCTAACGCAGCATTTGTTTTAACTCTCGATACCAGAGTTAAATTTATGGTGCGGCCAGAAAAAAGCCCGCGGAGCGTTAACAGCCCTTTTACCGCCAAACTCCAAATCTAGCCGATAGTCAGGCACTTAATGTTGGATTATAGTCATACAGGAGTTGCATGTTCGAATCCCATAATGTAAGATTTATGTTAATATCAGTTGTCTATATTTGCTGTTCCTATTGGAAATAACAGTAAGGAATCCAAATCCAATATTCAGCTGAACCAAGACTTTAAAAAAATTGAAACAAATCTTTTGGATGAAACAAATTTTTCAACTGTGCACTAATCAACAATTTTTACATCAGGGTCCTCTGTGAGTAATTCTGCTACTGGTTTTAAGGACCGGAGAAGACAAAAAGTAAGTGTAGAGCCAAATAGGCTTGCAGCATCATAAGGGTTAAGGCTGCCAGGGAGAATGAAGATAGAGGGGAGTTTTTGTGTAAGTTGAAATAATGTTGCAGGGTCATGGAGTGGCTTACCTTTCTTATGCTGGGGCCTGCAGATCCTGGACAAGAAGCTGACAAGTTGATTCTTCTTCTCTCCATCTTCAATCCTTCTGTTCATCATGAGACGTTCCAGACGTTCTTCTGCTCCACCCATGAGATTTAGAGAGGGAAATATACCTGTTACTCGGCGTGGATTACAGGAACAGCAGCTAAGTATTAATGAGGCTGAGGAATTTATTCCTTCCTCTCAAATCATTGAGGAAATTCCCCCCTCTCCAGGGCCCTGTTCAGATTCCTGTACCCACAACTAGACAACCTGTACTTACTATGGTAGATATTCACCCCCCTCCATCTAACTTGCTTCCAAGTCCTCCTGGTGTGGTTCCAGAGTCCCAGCCTGATCCTATAGTTCAGGGTGGAGATGCTAATATGCTAATGTAGCACCCACAGTTCCCATGGCTAATAATAACATCCCAGACTTGTCCTTTATGGGTATGTTTGCTGCCCCCCGTGGCAGGTGCTGTAGCATCCCTGCTATCTTCTTTAGTGGCCGTTATCTCCACTGGCCATTCCCTGCAAAATTTAAGTAATACTGCCCAACAAGCTAACCAGCCTCTTTCTGGTCTGTTAATTTTAGCACCAGAACTGCCATCTTTTGTCTATCCCACAAGGCCTTCTTCCATTGCAGCTATTGCCCCTCCCCCGGTCACTCCTGTGTTTGGCCCATGCATGGTAGCTCCTCCCCCTATCCCACAGGTGGCCCGCGACTTGTTTCCACGGGTGCCCCCTGGCCCTACAATGCTCCCCATCGATACTCATCTGCAAAGCCTTGGAGGCCTCCCCCAGGTAAGTGCATTAATCGCGCCTCCTCCTGGTCTCTCTTCTCCGCTTCCGTCTGGGCCTGCGCTGACGTCACTTCCGGTTGGGCGAAATGGTGCTTCCAGTGACGTCACCACTACTCCCACAGTCACACGAGGTCGTCCGGTGATCAAATGCGTATCCCAGGCAGGTGAGCACCGCAAGCGCTCTCTGGCCAGGGGCCGCCTAGTCGGTCGCCGGAGGGGTCTGGGGGGGGTCTCGCCAAATTTTTGGGCAATTTAGAGGGAGCAGATCAGTACCACCATTAGGGGTCAATGTGGCGGTAGTGAATGAAGACCATGTGAGGATGATTTCCGGTAGTGAAGGGGTTAATAATACTTTGGCGGAAATGGATATTTGCAGACCTTGGGCAACAAATAACGGCAATTATGGCAACAATGTTAATTTTACAAATGCTTGTGTTGTGACTGGGCATAATTTTAATATGCAGGCAGCTGATACTATGTGCGCAGTCAGATTGTCAATACTCAAAATGTTCATGCAGCAAATGTACCACTGCAGAATGTTAGCATGCATAGCAATGCTGGTGTCGTGACTGGGCAAAATGTTAATATACAGGCAGTTGATACTATGAATGTGCACAGGCAGAATGTTAAAACTCCAAACGTTCATGTTGAGGCTATTAATGTGCTCAGGCAGAATGTTAGCACCCCAAATGTTAATGCTACAAATGTGACTATACAGAGTGTTCCCATACCACATGCTGATGCAAGCGTTAATATTATTAATTTGCCCATGCAAAATGTTAATGTTGAAAGTGTGAATGTGCAAAATGCAGGGACTTCAGGATTGGGGTTCCAGGCCCATCTGGGGATTACTACACAAGGAGTGGGAAATGTTTGTGAGCAGGGTACGGGTGGGGCCCCTCAGGCCACAACTGGGTTTCCTCTGGATTCAGGGCAAAGTGCTCACGATTTTCTTTCTGTTTTACAGGAGATTTTATTAGGAAAACAATTTCCTTCTGTCACCCCATCATTGATGATGGCTACCCCATCACCGGTTGTGGCAGCTGAAGCATCAACAACATTGCCACCGATTCCATCTTTATCCGTGCATGGCAATATGAGAACTGGGGGATCGGTCCCGGTCCCTACGTTTGTACAGTCTTCTCTCATGGGAGAAGCAGTATCGCCAGAGGTTCCTGCTACATCTTCCACTGGGAACGGTGAGTTACCTGCATCTTAACACCCTAGGGAACACTTATCAGACTCTTCCACTACTGACTCTGACTTAGATAGCGACACGTCTTTAGGTTTAAAATCCAAGGGGCAGAAGCGCATGTATAAAATGCTGAAGCAAATGAAGTCAGGTCAACTACAGAAAGATCAGAGGGTGGAGGCAGCGGCTCCGTTAGTGCAAGGGCAATCACAGGCAGCTCCAGTGGTGTTTACTAGAAAAGTAGCCTTAGCGAGTGATGCTTTATCATGCCCAATTTTTTCGCTTCATGGTCACCTGAAGCAAAAGATTGTGAGGAGAATCCAGGATGGTCGTTATTTAAACATTTTCAAACTCTCCCTTGAAGCGCATAGGCAGAAGGAGAAAAGTGCGTATGGGACTGGACCTAAACGAGTTAAGCGCCCTGAGACATTTGACGAGTGGCTCAAATGCTTTAGGATCTTCTCGTCATGCTATCTAGATAAATACCCAGATCAGGGCCAGGAGTTGCTGAAGCATACTGACACTATATGCTGGATTTATCAACACCATAAAGACGGTGTGTGGAGAGAGTATGACTCAAATTTTAGGAGAAAAATGGCAAGAAATTCTTCACTAACATTTGGTTCTCAGGAAATGCATTTGTGGTTCTCCCTAGGCTCAGAAAGATCTCCTTCACCACCAGCAGCTAGTAGGGGCATAAGGGCTCGATTTCAGAACAGGAATAAGCGTAAGGGCCGGGAGTGCTGGGCCTTTCAAGAAAAAAGGTGTGATAAAGGCACTGCCTGCCTTTACCGCCACGTATGCAAGTTCTGCAGGGCATTTCATTCTGGAGCAGATTGCTCCAGAAGGAGGGACTCCAACATGGATAAGCCAACAGCTTGTCAACCTCTTGCAGCTAAGAGCGCCCACCCCAATAAGGGTGGATATTCTTGAGCTGTGGTTGCGCACATATCCAGACCGCCAGGTAGCAGGCTTGCTCTTGGCGGGATTTACAGATGGATTTGTTATCCCAATAAAGAGATCTGTTGTGGGCTCTCACAACCATTGTAACCTGAAGTCAGCTTGCCAACACAGTGGTTAGGGAGAAACTAGCTAAAGAAATATCTTTGGGAAGAGTAGTGGGCCCCTTTAGCGTGCCGCCTTTTCCTGATTTTGATATATCTCCTTTAGGATTGATCCCGAAGAAGGAACCTGGGAAATTTTGCCTAATACAACACCTCTCTTACCCCAAAGGGAACTCAGTTAATGATGCTATTGACCCTGAGCTCAGCACAGTTCATTACCAGTCATTTGATAAGGCACTTGACTTAGTCCGTGGGTTTGGGAGAGGTGCTTTGTTGGCGAAACTGGATATTGAGTCTGCTTTCCGTCTCCTTCCTTTGCACCTCAGATCCTTTCCCCTTATGGGATGTAAGTTTGAAGGTAGTTACTATGTGGTTCGATGCTTACCTATGGGTTGCGCTATTTCATGCTCACTGTTTCAATGCTTAAGCTCATTCTTGCACTGGGCGGTGGCCAAACTTGTGGGTGGAGATTACATAGCTCACTACCTCAATGATTTTCTCTTGGTAGGGGAACAGGGTACTGACAGGTGTATCTGGCTCATGGTAGAAATTAGAGGCCTCATGTCCCAAATAGGTGTTCCGCTAGCGGAAGATAAAACCCAGGGTCCATGCACTACATTGACCTTCCTAGGCATTGAGATCGACACCTTACGGATGGTTTGCAGGTTACCCATTGATAAGGTACAGAATATGTTGGTTTCAGTTCGGGCGGCTGTTTCCAAAAAATATGTATCTTTGAGGGACCTTCAATCTCTCCTGGGTTTGTTGAATTTTGCTTGCCGAGTGATCCCAATGGGGAGAGTTTTCAACAGGAGGCTAGAAAGTCATCTTAAGGGCAACCCCAGGGTGTCGGACAGAATATTTGTTTCAAGAGACATGATAGAGAATTTGAAAGTTTGGGAAGCATTTTTGGTACAATTTAACGGCATCAGTGTGTGGCATTCTAGCCCGATCTCTAGTCAGACCGTGCACTTGTTTACTGACGCAGCAGGGTCTCATGCTTACAGGGCTTATTTTCAAGGAGAGTAGTGTGCGGGGCTCTGACCATCAGACTGGAGTTCTGCTCCTCTCATCAGGAACCTAACACTGCTGGAATTGTTTCCCATTGTCATGGCAGTTGAGCTGTGGGGACAGAGGATACAGAACAAAGCAGTGTTTTTTTGGACAGACAACCTGAGTGTTGTGCATTCTATAACAGGCTTTCTGCGTCCTCTGTTACCATAGTATGACTGTTGCGACATTTGGTTTTAAGGTGTCTTCAGCTTAATATTCACTTTCAGGCTAGTCATGTCCCAGGGGTCAACAATGTTCTAGCAAATTCCCTCTCTAGGTTCGATTGAGTGACTTTTAGGAGGTTAGCGCCACTGGCGGCCAAAGAAGGGCTAATCTGTCCCAGTTTTCTTTGGCAGCTGGTGGAACCTGACTCTCCTTAATTCCCTTAGTCCACTCATCCCTCGCCCCAACAACTTGGCGAATCTACGTCAGGCTTTGGAGAGAGTGGGACCAATTTTGCAGTGCACGAGGGGCGGAGTCATCAGTTAGCTCACAGGTGATGTTGTGTGAGGGGTTGGTGTGCATGAAAGCGACAGGTTTGCGGAAGGGGACAGTCCAGTCCTGTCTTGCGGCTCTATCATTTTTCTTTAGACTGTTGGGAACGGGGAACCCCAAAGGGTCCTTTTTTATTAGGCAGGCGCTCAAGGGTTGGGGGCAGTTGTAGGCCCATAAGAGCAACATTAGGGAGCCCATTAACTGGGACCGGCTTGAGAGGCTGGTAGCGGTTTTACCTAGCATTTGTATTTCAGATTTCGAGGTTGTGCTTTTCAAGGCAGCCTTTGTCTTGGCATTTGTGGGGGCCCTTTGAATCACAGAACTGGTATCCCCTTCTTAAAAGCATGTAAACAAGGGAGTACAATTAGACCATGTCAAGATTTGCCCCCCTTCAGTTTTGTTTTTTGTCCCAAAATCTAAAACGGACCAAGAAGCCAGGGGAACTTGGCTCACTTTTCCTAGTCAAGGGGATGCTTGCTGCCCATTAGCTACACTATCGGCATACTTACCTCCTGTACTTACTATGGTAGATATTCACCCCCCTCCATCTAACTTGCTTCCAAGTCCTCCTGGTGTGGTTCCAGAGTCCCAGCCTGATCCTATAGTTCAGGGTGGGGATGCTAATGTAGCACCCACAGTTCCCATGGCTAATAATAACAGCCCAGACTTGTCCTTTATGGGTATGTTTGCTGCCCCCCGTGGCAGGTGCTGTAGCATCCCTGCTATCTTCTTTAGTGGCCGTTATCTCCTCTGGCCATTCCCTGCAAAATTTAAGTAATACTGCCCAACAAGCTAACCAGCGTCTTTCTGGTCTGTTAATTTTAGCACCAGAACTGCCATCTTTTGTTTCTCCCACAAGGCCTTCTTCCATTGCAGCTATTGCCCTTCCCCCGGTCACTCCTGTGATTGGTCCATGCATGGTAGCTCCTCCCCCTATCCCACAGGTGGCCCGCGACTTGTTTCCACGGGTGCCCCCTGGCCCTACAATGCTCCCCATCGATACTCATCTGCAAAGCCTTGAAGGCCTCCCCCAGGTAAGCGCATTAATCGCGCCTCCTCCTGGTCTCTCTTCTCCGCATCCGTCTGGGCCTGCGCTGATGTCACTTCCGGTTGGGGGAAATGGTGCTTCCAGTGACGTCACTGCTACTCCCACAGCCACACGAGGTCGTCCGGCAATCAGATGCGTATCCCAGGCAGGTGAGCACCGCAAGCGCTCTCTGGCCAGGGGCCGCCTAGTCAGTCGCCGGAGGGGTCTGGGGGGGGGTCTCGCCAAACTTTTGGGCAATATAGAGGGAGTGGATCAGTGCCACCATTAGGGGTCAATGTGGCGGTAGTGAATGAAGACCATGTGAGGATGATTTCCGGTAGTGAAGGGGTTAATAATAATTTGGCGGAAATGGATATTTGCAGACCTTGGGCAACAAATAACAGCAATTATGGCAACAATGTTAATTGTACAAATGCTTGTGTTGTGACTGGGCAGAATTTTAATATGCAGGCAGCTGATACTATGTGCGCAGTCAGATTGTGAATACTTAAAATGTTCATGCTGCAAATGTACCACTGCAGAATGTTAGCATGCATAGCAATGCTGGTGTCGTGACTGGGCAAAATGTTAATATACAGGCAGTTGATACTATGAATGTGCACAGGCAGAATGTTAAAACTCCAAACGTTAATATTATTAATTTGCCCATGCAAAATGTTAATGTTGAAAGTGTGGATGTGCAAAGGGGCGTGAATGTTCAAAATGCAGGGACTTCAGGATTGGGGTTCCAGGCCCATCTGGGGATTACTCCACAAGGGGTGTGAAATGTTTGTGAGCAGGGTACGGGTGGGGCCCCTCAGGCTACAACTGGGTTTCCTCTGGATTCAGGGCAAAGTGCTCGCGATTTTCTTTCTGTTTTACAGGAGATTTTATTAGGAAAACAATTTCCTTCTGTCACCCCATCATTGATGATGGCTACCCCATCACCGGTTGTGGCAGCTGAAGCATCAACAACATTGCCACCGATTCCATCTTTATCCGTGCATGGCAATATGAGAACTGGGGGATCGGTCCCGGTCCCTACGTTTGTACAGTCTTCTCTCATGGGAGAAGCAGTATCGCCAGAGGTTCCTGCTACATCTTCCACTGGGAACGGTGAGTTACCTGCATCTTAACACCCTAGGGAACACTTATCAGACTCTTCCACTACTGACTCTGACTTAGATAGCGACACATCTTTAGGTTTAAAATCCAAGGGGCAGAAGCGCATGTATAAAATGCTGAAGCAAATGAAGTCAGGTCAACTACAGAAAGATCAGAGGGTGGAGGCAGCTGCTCCGTTAGTGCAAGGGCAATCACAGGCAGCTCCAGTGGTGTTTACTAGAAAAGTAGCCTTAGCGGGTGATGCTTTATCATGCCCAATTTTTTCGCTTCATGGTAACCTGAAGCAAAAGATAGTGAGGAGAATCCAGGATGGTCGTTATTTAAACATTTTCAAACTCTCCCTTGAAGCGCATAGACAGAAGGAGAAAAGTGCGTACGGGACTGGACCTAAACGAGTTAAGCGCCCTGAGACATTTGACGCGTGGCTCAAATGCTTTAGGATCTTCTCGTCATGCTATCTAGATAAATACCCAGATCAGGGCCAGGAGTTGCTGAAGCATACTGACACTATATGCTGGATTTATCAACACCATAAAGACGATGTGTGGAGAGAGTATGACTCAAATATTAGGAGATAAATGGCCAGAAATTCTTCACAAACATTTGGGTCTCAGGAAATGCATTTGTGGTTCCCCCTAGGCTCAGAAAGATCTCCTTCACCACCAGCAGCTAGTAGGGGCATAAGGGCTCGATTTCAGAACAGGAATAAGCGTAAGGGCCGGGAGTGCTGGGCCTTTCAAGAAAAAAGGTGTATGCAAGTTCTGCAGGGCAGATTGCTCCAGAAGGAGGGACTCCAACATGGATAAGCCAACAGCCCGTCAACCTCTTGCAGCTAAGAGCGCCCACCCCAATGAGGGTGGATATTCTTGAGCTGTGGTTGCGCACATATCCAGACCGCCAGGTAGCAGGCTTGCTCTTGGCGGGATTTACAGATGGATTTGTTATCCCAATAAACAAATCTGTCGTGGGCTCTCACAACCATCGTAACCTGAAGTCAGCGTACCAACACCCCGGAGTGGTTAGGGAGAAACTAGCTAAAGAAATATCTTTGGGAAGAGTAGTGGGCCCCTTTAGCGTGCCGCCTTTTCCTGATTTTGTTATATCTCCTTTAGGATTGATCCCGAAGAAGGAACCTGGGAAATTTTGCCTAATACAACACCTCTCTTACCCCAAAGGGAACTCAGTTAATCATGCTATTGACCCTGAGCTCAGCACAGTTCATTACCAGTCATTTGATAAGGCACTTGACTTAGTCCGTGGGTTTGGGAGAGGTGCTTTGTTGGCGAAACTGGATATTGAGTCTGCTTTCCGTCTCCTTCCTTTGCACCCCAGATCCTTTCCCCTTATGGGATGTAAGTTCGAAGGTAGTTACTATGTGGTTCGATGCTTACCTATGGGTTGCGCTATTTCATGCTCACTGTTTCAATGCTTAAGCTCATTCTTGCACTGGGCGGTGGCCAAACTTGTGGGTGGAGATTACATAGCTCACTACCTCAATGATTTTCTCTTGGTAGGGGAACAGGGTACTAACAGGTGTATCTGGCTCATGGTAGAAATGAGAGGCCTCATGTCCCAAATAGGTGTTCCGCTAGCAGAAGATAAAACCCAGGGTCCATGCACTACATTGACTTTCCTAGGCATTGAGATCGACACCTTACGGATGGTTTGCAGGTTATCCATTGATAAGGTACAGAATATGTTGGTTTCAGTTCGGGCGGCTGTTTCCAAAAAATATGTATCTTTGAGGGACCTTCAATCTCTCCTGGGTTTGTTGAATTTTGCTTGCCGGGTGATCCCAATGGGGAGAGTTTTCAACAGGAGGCTAGAAAGTCATTTTAAGGGCAACCCCAGGGTGTCGGACAGAATATTTGTTTCAAGAGGCATGATAGAGAATTTGAAAGTTTGGGAAGCATTTTTGGTACAATTTAACGGCATCAGAGTGTGGCATTCTAGCCCGATCTCTAGTCAGACCGTGCACTTGTTTACTGACGCAGCAGGGTCTCATGGTTACGGGGTTTATTTTCAAGGATAGTAGTGTGCGGGGCTCTAGCCATCAGACTGGAGTTCTGCTCCTCTCATCAGGAACCTAACACTGCTGGAATTGTTTCCCATTGTCATGGCAGTTGAGCTGTGGGGACAGAGGTTAAAGAACAAAGCAGTGTTTTTTTGGACAGACAACCTGAGTGTTGTGCATTCTATAACAGGCTTTCTGCGTCCTCTGTTACCATAGTATGACTGTTGCGACATTTGGTTTTAAGGTGTCTTCAGCTTAATATTCACTTTCAGGCTAGTCATGTCCCAGGGGTCAACAATGTTCTAGCAGATTCCCTCTCTAGGTTCGATTGGTTGACTTTTAGGAGGTTAGCGCCACTGGCGGCCAAAGAAGGGCTGATCAGTTCCAGTTTACTTTGGCAGCTGGTGGAACCTGACTCTCCTTATTTCCCTTAGTCCACTCATCCCTCGCCCCAACAACTTGGCGAACCTACGTCAGGCTTTGAAGAGAGTGGGCCAATTTTGCAGTGCACGAGGGGCGGAGTCATCAGTTAGCTCACAGGTGATGTTGTGTGAGGGGTTGGTGTGCATGAAAGCGACAGGTTTGCGGAAGGGGACAGTCCAGTCCTGTCTGGCGGCTCTATCATTTTTCTTTAGACTGTTGGGAACGGGGGACCCCACAGGGTCCTTTTTTATTAGGCAGGCACTCAAGGGTTGGGGGCAGTTGTAGGCCCATAAGAGCAACATTAGGGAGCCCATTAACTGGGACCGGCTTGAGAGGCTGGTAGCGGTTTTACCTAGCATTTGTATTTCAGATTTCGAGGTTGTGCTTTTCAAGGCAGCCTTTGTCTTGGCATTTGTGGGGGCCCTTCGAATCACAGAACTGGTTTCCCCTTCTAAAAAGCATGTAAACAAGGGAGTACAATTAGACCATGTCAAGATTTGCCCCCCTTCAGTTTTGTTTTTTGTCCCAAAATCTAAAACGGACCAAGAAGCCAGGGGAACTTGGCTCACTTTTCCTAGTCAAGGGGATGCTTGCTGCACGTTAGCTACACTATCGGCATACTTACAGTGCAGGCTAGCAGGGGGTGGGCAATTTCTAGTGCATGAGAATGGTGCTGCCCTTTCTTCTTACCAGTTCCATAGGATCTTGGCGCATGCGGTGGAGGTGGCTGGCTTCGACCCCTCTAGGATAACTCCTCATTCATTTAGGATCGGGGCAGCTACACACACTGCCCTGCAAGTGGCGGCGGCACATACCATCCAGAAATTAGGGCGGTGGCACTCAAATCGCTATAAATTGTACATTTGCTCATTATAAGTAGGCGACCAGTGGATCGGGTATAACGATGTTTTTCTGGGCCGGGGTTTTTTGCTGAAGGGACGTTTGTGACTAAGGTTGGCTAATATTTGTTTTGTTTTCTTGGAGCGCGCAAGGCTGCCTCGAGAGTATGGATTGTAGGCCATTCTTTCATTCATTGGGCGTCTATCCGGGCCCTCACCAAGGCTGGGGGGCAGAATTTCTGTTTCCCTACCTCCAAAGTTTTGATCCCTTGGTTAGGTTTTAGGGGTATGTGTTGGCCTCAGCTTCTCAATGTCCTTACTGATGCCCACAGGCGGTGGGGTAAACCCCACATTATTATAATTCACCTGGGTGGTAACGATATGGGTGCCATCCTGTCACTAGAGCTAACCAGAATCGTTCAGTCTGACCTGGGCTGGATTAGGGCATGGATCCCTGGGTTTACCATCGGCTGGTGGAATGTAATAGCTAGACGTCAGTGGCGCTCTATGGGGTCTTCTAGTGCAGCTTATAGGGTCAGAAATAAGCTAAACAGGGATTTGGGGGCTTCAGTCACTGGTTCCCAGGGCTTCGTGGTATGGCACGATGCCATTACGGCCAACAGGCGGGAGCTCTATAGGCCCGATGGGGTTCACCTAACTGATGCAGGATTAGATTTGTTCTTAGGGGATTTAACGAGGGCTCTCGCTCCATTCCTTTAAGTCAGGTCGGGTGGGTGGCGGCAAGTGATACCTGAGGTGCTATCCCTTGTGGCGGGAGGTTTGCGGCCATGAGTGTACAGAGATGGTGAACGAGGGGAGTGATGGCCAGGCTGATGAGGGTGGGGCCGATTACTTCAGTTAACTGGAGTGCCCCTCCCTCTGGGTAGGTAAACCAGGAGAACTCGGAACACCCCTAGTAGCATCTCCATCCTGAGCAGAGTGACTCTGCTGTTGCCTAGATCGGGCTGCTCTCCTCTTCAGTCCGGGGTTTAGTCTTAGCCTCTCATTTGCCGCCATCTGTTTAGTAGTCTGTCGGTTATTTTATTTATTATTTATTCCTAAGTTAATAGGTTAATAAAGGGGACCAATGATGATCCAAATTTTACCCAAAACTAATGTGTCTGTCGTTATTAATGGTTGGTCCTATGGGTCGGTTAAACTACATTTAGAGTTTTAAGAGTTATGTGTTTTCTCCCGCCTTTTCTGGGATCGACATGGTAAGCCTTTAATCCCTTAAGTAAGTGTAGAACCAAATAGGCTTGCAGCGTCATAAGGGTTAAGGCTGTCAGGGAGAGTGAAGATAGAGGGGAGTTTTTGTGTAAGTTGTAACAATGTTGTAGGGGCAGGGAGTGGCTTACCTTTCTTATGCCTGCAGTTCCTGTGCCTCTTTGATCCTGGACAAGAAGCTGACAAGTTGCCCGCCCTCCCACCCTGATGGCGGTTTGAGAAGGATACTATAGGTAGGGCGCTATGGCAGAGATAGGGATAGGTGTTCTAATCTGTGTAAGCCCATAGCTGTAATTTTACCTCCCTCTGTTGACTAGCCTGCTTAAGTGGCTGGTGGTCTCGGAGCCTCATGGATGGTAGTTTTTCTCAGCACCCTAACCGCGGGAGGTTTGCGGCCAGGAGTGTACGGAGATGGAGAACTCGGAACACCCCTAGTAGCATCTCCATCCCGAGCAGAGTGACTCTGCTGTTGCCTAGATCAGGCCACTCTCCTCTTCAGTCCGGGGTTTAGTCTTAGCCTCTCATTTGCCGCCATCTGTTGGGGTATTTTATTTATTATTTATTGCTAAGTTAATAGGTTAATAAAGGGGACCAGTGATGGTCGAAATTTTACCCAAAACTATGTGTGTCTGTTGTTATTAATGGTTGGCCCTATGGGTCGGTTAAACAACATTTAGAGTGTTAAGAGCTATGTGTTTTCCCCCTCCTTTCCTGGGATCGACATGGTAAGCCTTAAATTACAGGTAAGGGGGGGGGGGGGAAACATTTAATGAAAGTATAATGTAAAGTTGTTTTACTTTGCATAGATAAGCATTTTATATAACAATCTCAAAATCATTTTTGTTCCTTTAACCCTTTGGCTGCTAAGCCATTTCCCACCTGTGTGCTAAGCTGGTTTCTTTCCTAAGATATGGTGAGTCCACGGTTTCATCAATTACTGTTGGGAATATCACTCCTGGCCAGTAGGAGAAGGCAAAGAGCACCACAGCAAAGCTGTTAAGTGTCACTTACCTTCCCACAACCCCCAATCATTTTCTTTGCCTCTGTTCATGGAGGAGGTGGCATTTTTTATTTCTCTTCAATCAAGATTTTATTATTTTGAAAGCCAGAGTAGGTTTGCCCTGATCTTTCCTTTCAAGATTGGGTCTAGCCGTACTCCACGTTAATCTCTTCAGTCGGGCAGTGGTGGCTTTAAAGCAGTTAGGAACTTGTAAGGTGGGCTTTGCTGCCTTTTCTTAACATACTTGCTGCCCTAGTATAGGAAGCCAGAGTAGGTTTACTCTGATCTTTCTTTTTTCACAGGTCTCTGTAAGGAGTGGCTTCCTTTCATGCTTGGTGAGCTGTCCTCCTGCCGGACAGATGGATGTGCAGGTAAGTGCCTTTTGTCTTCTGGGGCTAGGAGGCTGGCACTGAAGGGGTTAAGGACTCTAAATTGCACTTTATGTGTGACACAATATCCTTTATAAAGGACATTTGGTGGCAGTTTTTTTGGTGGACTTTTGGATGTGACCATGGAGACTTAAAGGGACACTGTAACCAAAAATTTTCTTTTGTGATTCAGATTGAGCATGAAATTTTAAGCAACTTTCTAATTTACTCCTATTTTCAATTTTTCTTCGTTCTCTTGCTATCATTATTTGAAAAAGAAGGCATCTAAGCTTTTTTTTGTTTCAGTACTCTGGACAGCATTTTTTTATTGGTGGATGAATTTATCCACCAATCAGCAAGGACAACCCAGGTTGTTCACCAAAAATGGGCCGGCATCTAAACGTACATTCTTGCATTTCAAATAAAGATACCAAGAGAATGAAGAAAATTTGATAATAGGAGTAAATTAGAAAGTTGCTTAAAATTTCATGCTCACTTTTGGTTACAGTGTCCCTTTAAGGGTTAATCTCCTTCTAGGCTAGAAAGGAGTTAATATTTGTTTGGGGCTCAGATGTTATTTATGTGTTTCTAACACATAAATAAAGGAACCGTCATTGTTCAAGAAGACGTCGGATGAAGAGGATGCTCCGCGTCGGATGACTTGAAGATGGAGCCACTCCGTGCCTGATGGATGAAGATAGAAGATGCCGTCTGGATGAAGACTTCTGCACGTCTGGAGGACCACTTCTGCCGGCTTCGTTGAGGACTTCGGCCCGGTTGGGTGAAGACTTCTCACGATAGGGTGATCTTCAAGGGGTTAGTGTTAGGTTTTTTTTAAGGGGGGATTGGGTGGGTTTTAGAGTAGGATTGGTTGTGTGGGTGGTGGGTTTTTATGTTGGGGTGGGTTTGTAATTTTGTTTTACAGGTAAAAGAGCTGATTACTTTGGGGCATGCCCAGCAAAAGGCCCTTTTGAGGGCTATTTGTAATTTAGTGTAGGGTAGGGCTTTTTTATTTTGGGGGGCTTTTTTATTTTGTTAGGGGGATTAGATTAGGTGTAATTAGTTTAAAAATCTTGTAATTTGTTTATTATTTTCTGTAATTTAGTGGGGTTTTTTTGTACTTTAGATAATTTTATTTAATTGTATTTAATTGTATTTAGTTTAGGGAATTAATTTAATTATAGTGTAGTGTTAAGTGTAATTGTAACTTAGGTTAGGTTTTATTTTACAGGTATATTTGTATTTATTTTAACTAGGAAGTTATTAAATAGTTAATAACTATTTAATAACTATTGTACCTAGTTAAAATAAATACAAACTTGCCTGTAAAATAAAAATAAACCCTAAGCTAGCTACAATGTAACTATTAGTTATATTGTAGCTATCTTAGGGTTTATTTTACAGGTAAGTATTTAGTTTTAAATAGGAATAATTTATTTAATGATAGGAATATTTATTTAAATTTATTTAAATTAT
Source organism: Bombina bombina (assembly GCF_027579735.1). NCBI lineage: Eukaryota > Metazoa > Chordata > Amphibia > Anura > Bombinatoridae > Bombina > Bombina bombina. The sequence continues at coordinate 441,481,429 of NC_069501.1, read as the reverse complement.
ATCTAAGTTAGGGGGGGTTAGGGTTACGGTTAGACTTAGGTTTAGGGGTTAATTAATTTAATATAGTGGAAGCGACGTTGGGGGCGACAGATTAGGGGTTAATAAATGTAGGTAGGTGGCGGCAGTGTAGGGGGGGGCAGATTAGGGGTTAATAAATATAATGTAGGTGGCGGCGGTGTAGGGGGCGGAAGATTAGGGGTTAATAAGTATAATGTAGGTGGCGGTGGGCTCCGGGAGCGGCGGTTTTGGGGTTAAACACTTTATTTAGTTGCGGCGGGGTCCGTGAGTGGCGGTTTAGGGGTTAATACATTTATTAGAGTTGCGGTGGGCTCCGGGAGCGGCGGCATAGGGAGTAAACAGTATAGTATAGTGTGGGTGTTTAGTGACAGGGTACCAATAAAGCTGGGAAAAAGCCGAAGAGCAGCAAGATCGATGACTGTTAGTTAATTACAGTCCGCTGCTCATCGCACCGTACTTGGTGCACGGCTTTTTGACAGCTTTTTTGATAATTTTGGAGAACGTATTCAGGTCCGCGGCAGCGATGTTAGGCGATCTTAGGTGACTGTATTGGTGCAGTTGAATGCAAGTAAGTTGACGGCTTGATAAATAGATGCCTTTAAGTCTTTTCTTAAAGGGACATATGTTCATATCTTCCTAGATCTCTGTTTCTAAGGAATAAATGCTTCTGACTCGTGAGGATCAAATTGTTTTTGTAAGCATATATGTCCTTCATGTTATAATAAATCTTTAGAAAAATATAAAGATAATATTGTTGAGCCTCATGTTGCATATTTAGCCAGAGTATTTGCATATGTAATTTCTGTGCTGCAGTTTTCACCTAACTATTGATAGTAAAGATGGGTGTTGCCCTCTGAGCCTCATGTCTCCCAGGAAGATGCTTTTCAGGCAATGCCACAGTTTTCTCCTTTAATGTCCCAAGCATTATGGCGTCACATGCAGTGCCCTGCAGTTCCTCTCAATCTCCTGGAGGAGTGTTTTTGCCTGCAGATTTTGCAGCTCAGGGATTCTCTACAATATCTATGGATTTCTCTGCCTTCCTTTCCTACAGGGAAGATGCAAGAGGACATTTAAAGATTCGGATAGTAAGGTATCTGCTCCATTTTCTGCTCAATAGGTTACTATGCCTCATATTGTTCATGAGCATTCGCAAGTAGCTTCTGAGGGTGATTTCTCAGATTCAGACAGTATAATTCCTTCATCTGATGCTGAAGTGGTCTACTTTAGACGTATGCTTGAACACCTCGTGTACTGTTAAAGGAGGTTTTTGGCTACTTGGACGACATTGATACCCCTGTCGTTGTCAACCTTTTAAAGTTTTGTGAATTTTATCATTTCTATGATGTTCCTTTCTATGAGGAAGTGTTTTTAGACGTGCCTTTGATATTTTCACGGTATTTAGGGATACCTTTCTCCCAGTGTCTGCTCCCCTCTTTAACATCTTGGAGTTTAGTGAGATTTACAATGCTCTGATGGCTTGGCCTCAGTCATCCTTAGCCTGGTTCCAGTCGGACAATTTCACCTCAATGGTTTACATCAACCACCAGGGAGGAACTCGGAGTTCCTTAGCCATATAGGAGGTGACTTGGATTGTTCAGTGGGCGGAAGTTGCTGTCTGTCACCCATTTTCCAGGGGTGGACAATTGGGAATCAGACTTCTGAGCAGACAGATATTTCATCCTGGGGAGTGTACTCTCCATTCGGAGGTGTTCTCTAGGTAAACCCTCCAAATGGGGGGTTCTGAAGTTGGCTTCTGTGGGCGTTTCAGCAAGAATGCCAAGCTTCCAAGGTACGGTTCAAGGTCAAGTGATCAGCAGACCGCCCTGATAGATGTTCTGGGATTTCAGTCTTGCATACCTATTTCCTCCGTTTGCTCTCCTTCCACGAGTCATTGCTCGTATCAAACAGGAGAGAGTGTTGGGGACTCTAAAAGTCCCTGCGTGGCCTCGTAGGACCTGGTATGCAGACCAAGTGGAAATGTCGTCCCTCCCATCTTGAAGACTGCCTCTGAGGAAGGACCTTCTGATTCAGGGTCCCTTCCTTCATCCAAATATTGTTTCTTTATAGCTGACTGTTTGGAGATTGAATGCTTAGCTTTTTCTAAGCGTGTTTTTTTTTCTGAGTTGGTCATTGAGACCATGATTCAGGCTTGCAAGCAAGTTTTTATAAAGATTTACTATAAGATATGGTGTAAATGTCTTTATTGGTGTGAATCCAAGGGTTGCTCTTGGAGTAGGGTCAGGATTTCTAGAATTTTGTCTGGAGAAGGGTTTATCAGTCAGTACCCTGAAGGGTCAGATTTCTGTATGATCTAATTTGCTACATAAGCGTCTGATGGACGTGTCAGATGTGCAATCTTTTTGTCAGGCCCTGGTCAGAATCAGGCCTGTGTTTAAGTCTTTTGCTCTTCCTTGGAGCCTTAACCTTGTTCTTAAAGTTTTGCAGCAGGCTCCGTTTGAGCAATTGCATTCCATAGATATTAAGTTGTTATGTTAGTTGGTTTTGTTTCTTATTGTTTTCTCTTCTGCTCAGAGAGTTTCGGAACTCTCAGCTTTGCAGTATGATTTGTCTTATCTTATCTTTTCATGCCGATAAGGCGGTTCTTCATGCTAAGTTAGGTTTCCTTCCTAAAGTGGTTTTGGACAGAAATATTAATCAGGAAATTGTTGTTCCTTCTCTATGTCCAAGGGCTCCATGTACTAAGAGGCGGGCGGACAGCTTCTTAACTCGCGACGCGGTCCGCCCGCCTCCGCTACACACGGGCAGCGGATCTATTGATCCGCTTGCCCGTATGTACCATTATACACTCAGCGGAGTGTGTAATGCCCGCCCCTTCAGTCGCGCGACCAATCATGCGACTGAAGGGGCTGTCAATTACCGAGAGCGAGTGAGCTCTCGGTGATTTTGCTTCGCCACCTAAGAGGTGGCGTAGGGTGTAGGAAGCAGCGGTCTAATGACCGCTGCTTCTTACATTGCGGGAAGCAGGCTCGCATATGCGAACCTGCCCCGCAAAGGCTCCGGAGCAGCTTTCGCTGCTTCGTACATGGAGCCCCTAGTCTTTCTTCTCATAAAGAATGTTTGTTGTACAACTTGGATGTTGTGCGTGCTTTAAAATTTTATTTACAGCCGACTAAGGATTTTCGCCAGTCTTCTGCCCTGTTTGTTTGTTTGTTTGTTTCTCTGGGAAATATAAAGGTCAGAAAGCTTCTGCTACTTCTCTTTCTCTCTGGTTGAGAAGTAGATTTCATTTTGCTTATGAGACTGCTGGTCAGCAGCCTCTTGAGAGAATTACGGCTCATTCCACGAGAGCTGTCTCCTCTTCTTGGGCTTTCAAGATGAAGCTTCTGTGGAACAGATTTGCAAGGCTGCAACTTGCTCCTCTTGCATACTTTTTTCAAATTTTAAAACTTTGGCCTCGACTGAGGCCTCTTTTGGGAGAGAGGTTAGTCAAACGGTGGTGCCTTCTGTTTAGGTCTGCCCGTCTTGTCCCTCCCTGTTCATCTGTGTCCTCTAGCTTGGGTATTGATTCCCAACAGTATTTGATGAAACTATGGACTCACCATATCTTAGGAAAGAAAACAAGATTTATGCTTACCTGATAAATCTATTTTTTTCCGGATATGGTGAGTCCACGGCCCGCCCTTTATTTTAAGACAGTTATTTTTTTGTCTAAACCTCAGGCATCTCTACACCTTGTGTTACTCCTTTTTCTCCATTTCCCTTTGGTCGAAAGACTGGGGGTTGTGGGAAGGGAAATGACACTTAACAGCTTTGCTGTGGTGCTCTTTGCCTCCTCCTGCTGGCCAGGAGTGATATTCCCAACAGTAATGGATGAAACCGTGGACTTACCATATTCGGAAAGAAATAGATTTATCAGGTAAGCATAAATCTTGTTTTTGAGCTTTTTGTTGCAGTTCACGTTTAAACACTTTTAGAAGTAAAGTTAGTGTAAATAAACTATACAAACTATATCTTGTTTTTTTCAGAAGACCCAGCAGATTCAAAATATACAATTATTGTATGTGTATGTATCATCAGGTTTAAAAAATAGCTAGTAAAATGTGAAAAAAGTGTATTTTTTTACTCCTGACTCAATAAATAATAGTATGTAATTTTATTTTTCTAAGCTCTAACAGCAAAACCTGTGTGGATAAATAGTTTTAGTAGGTAACTTGTATGAAATAAGCAGAAATTAAGAAAATTTCACTTTTTTCCCACTGTTTTATTGCAGGCATGTCAATTTAATAAATTATCAAAAACAGTATCTTAGAATTTACTGTAGTGTTTTCAGCAATTAAACAGTTCTAGCCACCTAAGAAATTAAAATGGGGTATGCAAAGCACACATTTGCAGAAAGTAGACCCCCTGAGTGTATCAAATTAGGGGCAACAAGTATTTCTAACACGATTTTGGGCTGCGCAGCAATTAATGGAATATGTTGCATTGCTTAAAAAAAAAAAGATTCTAAGCAAAGAGCCATATTCCACTTAATATTACATTGTCTATTTTTGTGCTGCAATATATGTAGCCCCTCATTTGATGAGCCAAGGGGTGTACTTTCCAAAAATGTGTACTTTATTCAGTGTATCTTAATTTCCCAGGTTTCAACAGCTGTCTGGTTGCAGAAATAACCCATAAAAATTGAAAGGCTTTTTTTTTTTTTAGATGATTTCAAGATTTCCTTGTCTGCAATTAAACAATTCTAGCCCCTTGGAAAATTAAAGTATGGTACACAAAGGTGCACAACAATTAATGTAATATGGTGCTTTGCATAAAAAATATTTTTTTTTAGCAAAGAGCCATATTCCACTTATTATTACATTGTCTATTTTTGTGCTAGCAATACAAGTGGCCCCTCATTTGATTCGGCTTGGTGTGTACTTAGTTATATACCATATGCATCATCAGTGAAGGAATCAGAGTCTGAGTTCATAGAGAACTCAGCTGCTTCCTCAGCACTGAGACGCTTCTCCATAATTCTCTTTACAAAATAAATAGATATTTTTAAAGGAATTATGTCGCTAGAAAATATATAATTTTTAGGGCAAAAATAAGCTTCTTTGAATTAAAAATACCAAAGTTTTGAAAGATGGAGAGAGCTGCGTAAAGAGGGTGTTTTACTCATCTTCCCCGCACGCTAAAAGACTGATTATAAAAAATATTATTTGGTGTTTTTTTTTAAAAATAGCATTCCTTTACCATTTATTAATTTGTAACCACATTATCCAGGTGATCATGGGATTACAAATATAATATCGGTTCATATTGTAAAAGGGAATGCAACATTTCTCAGCTAGGTGATCACTGCGGTAACGCTGGTTACCACAGTGATCATTTAGCTATAATAATTAAACTGATATTTATTTTTTTAAAATAAAGGCATCTAAGCAGCATGCCCCCATCTCCCTATAACTGACAATTGTCAGTTTTAAATAAAGTTGTGCGATGACGTCATTGCGTCACTGGGCGTGACGTCACTGCGTGTGACGTCACTGCATGTAACGTGAAGCCCCAGCTTTGCCTGTCAGTATACAGGCCAGATTGCCAGGGTGGGAGTGGATGGAGGTCCCCAGACCTCCATCGAGGTGGGTGAGCACTAGCGACGGCTCTGAGCCGTCCTTAGCACCTGAGTGGGAAACTTTGCGACGGCTCAGAGCTGTCATTAGCACTCAAGGAGTTAAGGTGTTTACTGCTACTTTAATTGATGTTACTATTTCATTTGAAATTCCTTTGGAAGTTGGTGATGACAACAATCTTAACTTCAATAGAAAGCTAATTTGAATTTTCTATTAAATTGGTTTGTCCTCATTGATTCCTGTCTGTGTGGTCAAAGCAACTGTTAGCGCCATAAAGCATCAAAGAAAGAGACATTACGGGCACTTATCCCTCTTATCTGTTTCTGATTTACTGGAAATGTGTCCTTACTGTTATTGCCTCTTGGGTCAATTGCAGCAAATAATGTAATTCAAAATACTTGCTTACTGTATTTTGTAAAATCTGGATTATATGATCGATCAACATGGACAGAATCATTTTATGTTGCAGAAAAATTATTTTTTTACAGCTGATGTGATAATGACTTCCACCACTAGAGGGAGTCAAAGTTTGTGTTTCACAGTTTTATAATTTTAACAAATATATAGTTCAAGGGAAAATATAAATAATACATTAAAAAAAATACAAATAAATAAAGTAACTATTTTTTTTCAATAGGCTTTATTAACAAACTAAAGGTTGTACAACACAGCATAGATAAATGTGCAAAAACTTTAGAAAATACATTTGTATGTACTGTTCAAATCACATTTTAAGTTGTGTAAGCAAACTAGAAAAAAGCCAGGTATCAGCACCTGAATAGAACAAATAATAGTGAACTAAAGAATAAATAGGCCCCAGATGTTATTGAGTTTGGGGCTCTATGTTATGGAGAATTTATTTATTGCATTGACACTATTTTAATAGGATGCTTAGTATGGGGATACCCAGTGCTTTTAAATAATTAGTGTGCTCTGTATACCAAGAGGATAGACAGTTTTCAATTCCTTTGGCCCTTCGGGAGTTAATAGTCACTCAATAGATCGTAAAATAGGGATTTTTGTGATGGCTGTACGTGCACTAATAGGGATAATCACCCATATTGTGTACTGGCCTCAGCATGATTTTGCCTAATAGCTTATTTTTTGTATGTACCAACATATGAACTCTAGGACACCGCAAGCTTATTTTATTTATGTTTTATTGACATCATTTTAACTATTGTTTATACATGTTTTATTAAAGGGACATAATACTCATATGCTAAATCACTTTCAAGTGATGCAGTATAACTGTAAAAAGATGACAGGAAAATATCACCTGAGCATCTCTATGTAAAAAAGGAAGATATTTTACCTTAAAATTTCTTAAGCTTACAAGTGTAAGTTCTACTGTTCAGCTGCAAGTTTAAGAAAAACAAAACAAAAAACAATAGACAATTAGCATCAGCAGTGCTGAGGTTATGCATTGCTTTGCTATGATCTCATGAGATTTCATAGTAAACTTCCTTAAACTGAATAGGGAAATAACATGACTGTGCCTGCACATGCCAGATGCACGCTCCCTTGCAAGTCCTGGGACAAGTATCCTGAATGGCTGCTTAAAGTACCTTTAGAGTGGGGTGTGAATACTTAGGAAATTTTAAAGTAAAATATCAGGTGATATTTTCTAGTCAGCTTTTAACAGCTATGCAGCATCACATTCAAGTGCTTCAGCATTTGTGTATCATGTCCCTTTAATTTTTCCTGCACAACTCTATCACTTATGGGGTGTTTATATATTGTTTTGATAGTGTGTCAGAGTGATGTTTTTTTATCTGTTTTATTTTCTAACCTCATAATTTGCATCCGGCACTACCCTAGGATGGTAAGATGGTAAAATTCATCAGGAATATCGTAATATTGTGAGCTGCGCACTAATTTCTCAGAGTCTGCAAGTCCATAGGATCAATATAATACATTTATGTACAGTAGTGGCAAGCAAGAACACACAGCCACAACAATACCTTTGTATTCGGGGTGGAGAGTGAGAAGTCAAGTAGCTGGACAAAAAAAAAACAATTTCACATCAGATGTAAATTCTAGGCCAAGCCTAGCTTATTCTCATAGCTGATCTGAACAACTGGGGCTAGGAAGGGTATGTACGCCAGATGTTTGCCACAAGCTCAAACAATTCTAATTTATTAGCCCAAAATAATTATTAGCATTCTAGTTGTAACAGATCTGTAACCTTGGGCGGAACATTCAGATTTAGTAGGGACCACTTTAGTTTTCCATACTTTAGGAATAAGTTTTTTACATGCAATTCATTTTTAAAGGTAAAAAAAACAAAAGACAACTGTTGTTACAGAATGCAAATGCTCAAATAAAACTGCTGAATAAGCATTTTTTAGGTAGTCTCCTGGATGAACTAAGTTTAACACCTTGACCCAATATGACGTATATATACAACATGCGGTATAAAGCCCACTGTACCACATAACGCATAAAGACGTTGCAGCTGCAGCAAGCTTCAACATTCTAATTTAATTACCAAAAACCAATAGCAAAGCCATGTATGTCTGCTATTTATGAACAAAGGGGGTCCCAGAGAAGCTTTAACAACCATTTGTGTCACGATTGCACAACTGGTATGTAAATAATTTCAATGAGAAACCCAAAGTTTCTGAAAACGTTAAAGTGCAATAAAACATCTTGAGATCTGTGCATATCCTAAAAGGGCTAATTAAGTAAAAATAGATTGCATAAAAAATTGTTTAAAAATTGCTGGCAAGTATTTAAAAATAAATTTCAAAAATAAGCAAAATTAGTTACAAAGCCATGCTGTCTGGAGCAGTCAGCTCCCCCCCCCCCCTTATCAGTGTTTAGATACAGGCATTGTATTTGTATATAGTTTTGACAGGTAAATAAGAAAAAACTCTATTACTGTTTTAATGAATTCTCTGGTATTTTGGGCAAGTTCTTCTCTTAAATTCCCGGTAGCGAATGGGTTAAAAGGGAGTCTCTCCAATTACTATGCTAAACAGTTTTCTAAACCTAACTCATGTCTCTATTCTTAATAAACAGGATGCCTTAAAATAACATACTAATAGGTGAAACTGGAGTGACATGTTTTAATGAATATGATGGAGTATGTTGCATGATGTGGCTCTAGATATACACATCTTCAATCTTAACAACTGTACTATGGGTCAAAGGAACAGGAAGAAATACAGAAGTAAGGCAGACTTTTTAAGGTGTTAATCTACTATTCCTGATGGTGGATACAGCAAAACTTTCTTAGTGTCATGACACCCAAATATGGAAACCACTATTCTTCCACGTTCAAAAAACTAGGGGGGGGGGGGCAGCATACAGATAGGTAAATATAACTCATGATACCACCTCTCTGTATCTGCCATCATTCCATACACAGTTTATCTTGTGCACTTCACAGTACCACACTGTATTTGATACACAAGTTTGGCACTTTCAATTTCTTGACACACTTTTTTTTACACTGTGTCATATTTTAAAGAGGTTTAATGGCACGTTTTACCTGACGCATTTCACTATCTGTGTTTTGCTATTTACCTTTACTAAATGTGTCCCAGGGCTAATCTTTATACATTTTATAACTAGCGCTAACCTTTGAGTACCCCTTGCCTTTGTACTAAAGATTGATAAACTAGGTGTTATGATTCCCTAATTAATATTTTTTGCATTTTCAACCATGTTCTACATATATCAGTTTCTACAAGCATATTTCTGGATGTAATTTACAGGCTATGTTAGATAATGAGACAGTTTCAAATGACAGCTTACAAGCTAAAGGAAATAGTTGTGTAATAAGGAAGAAGCAGGGCAAGCTAGGTTATTTGACATTGCTGGTGTTAATCTCTTTCAGCTGGTCATTGGCTGTTAACATGATGCCTTGTTGCTGTTCAAAGATTTCTGATTTTCATTTTGTGACAACCATATTAGAGTAGCTGAGGGTCGCTAATTAAAATGATGATAATTTTCTATGTTCATAGTAACAATATCTCTAATCATAAAGTAAAAGCATTGTAAACACTTATTTTTTTTAATAATTACCCTTTCATGTTTTTATATATTTTGCCTTTCTTCCACCCGTAATGGATACTCTATTTCAACCTTCAATGACAATTAAGGCTGTAGCCAATCATATTGCTCCCCTTTGGCACCAAAACCAGGGATTTTGTTATTAACTTGCTGGACGCCAAAGGGGGAGTGATACGATTGGCTACAGCCTGAATTGTCAGTGAAGGCAGAAATAGAGTGTATGGCGAATTAAATAAAAACATGAAAAAGTGTTTGCAATTCTTTTCTTGAATGACAGTGCCCATCTTTTACAGATATTGTTACTATAAACATATAAGTTTACCATCACTTTAAACTGATGGACACAACTTCAATAGAATGGTTGCTACACACCACGCTATTGTTTTTCCTTCTGTGCCTGTAGCTCTCTTCAGAACTGATCTCTTATATTAAGCCTTTACTAGACTTGTGCACGGCAAAAAAATTTGTTTCAGTTAGTTTCGGATCGATTCGGATGTTTTCGAATTTCGCTTTCGGATCGATTCGAATTTGGATACATTTGAATGCATTTGTTTCGTATTCGTTCGGATTAATTCGGATTCGAATAAATTCGGATGTATTCAGATGCATTTGGTTTGGATTCGATTCGTAAATTCGGAAGTTCGGTATGTGTTAGGTGGGATGTGCTGTGTATTAGGCTAGTATTATGTACTGTAATATTAGGTGTAACCCATAGCAGAGTGATATAACCTAATATACAGTACAATACTAGTGTAATTGTGATTAGTCCATGGCCATCCGAATGTTACAAATAAATCCAAACTAATTTGGATTTATTCATTACATTCAGTGCTACGGTAATTCGGAAATTCGAATCGATCCGAATCTCCGAATTTGACAAATTCGTCCGAATTTAAATTCGGAACGAAACGAAACACACATGTCTAGCCTTTACAGATTCTTGTTGTTGATGCTCTGCATACTGAGCGCCCCATCTTGGATTTTAGGCATTCTTGCACTCTGTGACATAAATGGTGTGCGTTTACAGGTCAGGGATGTTGTGGCTTTCTCACAGCTGTATCATTCTAGGGATGAGCAAATGTGTTTATATTCAAATTCGAATGTTAGAACGAATGTTATTGTAGAAATACGATTTACATAATCAAATGTTGATAAGAACGAATATTCTTAAATATTCTATAATCGAATGTTGTTTACAGTTTTTGAATGTCACTTTTGATTTTGAATGTTCATAATTAGATTGAATGTATACATTTGAAATTTTGAATGTAACATTGGATTTAACAAATACTATTCAGAAGTTCATGTGTTAGGGAATTTAGGAAATTGATACATAATAGATACAAATATATTTATTAAAATGTTTCTATTTTGAATATTGCATAATTTGAATATTATATTTAAAGAAAGCATTATAAATACGATTATAAATATATAAATTCAAATTTTTAAAATACGAATATTGCAAAATTCTAATCGAATTATTATAAAAATTCTAATCAAATATTACATTTAAAGAAAGCATTAGAAATACTATTACATTAAACGGATGTAGAATGTTGTACAAACATTCGAAATTTGAAACAAACGCGTTAAAATTTGTTTCATTTTCCGAATGTTGGAAAACATTGGCTCATCCCTAATCATGCACTTCAGGTTAGCATACACAAAACAGAGTGGGACGTTTACATTTTTACAGCATCTATACAAAGTTTAAAAAATACATGTAAAAATTATCCACATGAACAACATAGAGCAAAGCAGTGGCTACAAAAATGGTGTAAAGCTTTTGTTCTGTATTATGCAAACTAATCCTAAATGCAACTGAGCTGAAAGCATAAACAGGGCAAAACATGGCATACTTGTGTACAAAAACGAGGGCCGCCACTAGAAATTTTGGGGCCCCTTACTTAACCATTGATCAGGCTCCTCCTCCCTTTGATATGTGCAATTTTTGACCAAGTGACTAAAACGTATATGCACTTTATTCTTAAAGGGACACTGAACCCAAATTTTTTCCTTTGTGATTCAGATAGAGCATGAAATTCTAAGCAACTTTCTAATTTACTCCTATTATCAATTTTTCTTCATTGTCTTGCTATCTTTATTTGAAAAAGAAGGCATCTAAGTTTTTTTTTGGTTCAGTACTATGGACAGCACTTTTTTATTGGTGGATGAATTTATCCACTAATCAGTAAGGACAACCCAGGTTGTTCACCAAAAATGGGCCGGGATCTAAACTTACATTTTCGCATTTCAAATAAAGATACCAAGAGAAAAAGAAAATTAGATAATAGGAGTAAATTAGAAAGTTGCTTAAAATTTCATGCTCTATCTGAATCACCAAAGAAAAAATGTGGGTTAAGTGTCCCTTTAAGTGTAGTCAAACTTGGAAATTTTGTAAAGGTAGTAACACACAAACGCAGAAACACACGGACACACTCATACACTGAAACACACAATCACACATAAGGATTCACATATCAACACTCTAGCAGACACGCAAAGAAACACACAAACAATCTCAGACACAGACACCCACACAGGCACTCAGCACTTGCTTACATTGACCTGACAAGTAATTAGGTAGACTACAGTTTTGTCAAAAAAGGAGATTTACAAGATAAAATATGGAATTCTGATTATCTTTTTGTCAAGGAAGATGTCAACTATATGATGACAACAGCATGCAGTGGCTGAAAGGAAGGGCCCTAAACTGCCTAAACAATAATTTAAAGATTAAGTGGTGGATTAGTGACTTCCAGAAAGGTCTCATTAGTCTCAAAGTCTGTAGAAAGATGGGAATAATCAGTAGAAAGGTCAAAATGTCCTAAAAAGGAACAGACAATGGACATATGCACACACAAACTCAAACACAAACTTGCACATACACCCAAGGAAACACCCACAGAGACAGCCTCAGAAAACACACAAAGACATACACACTCACAGACACCCACAGAAAACACACAAAGACAAACACACACACAGATACACTCACAGAAAACACACAAAGACATACATACTGTACACACACACACACCCTCACAGAGACATCCACAGAAAATGCACAAAGACAGACACACAAACCCTCACAGAGAGATACAAAGAAAAAAATACATACACACTTATAGAGACACCAACAACAGCACAAAGACATAAATACAGACACCCACAGAAACACTCACAGGAGGTAAAATTTCTGCACATTGCCATCCCCTAAATCAACAGTGTGTGACATGCATGATAAAAAAAATTAAGAGATTACTTTTAAAGAATCATATTTGTAAATGTGCAAACAAAAATACTTCTGTGCATTCAAAATTGTACATTATTGACCTGTCAGAATGGGTACATGAAGAAAAGTACTTTTGAAAGGTTAACATATGTTTGGGGTTTCCCCCCCATTTTCCCCAACCAAGAGCACCACTTCAAATCTGGTGTAAAAATGTTCCCATCTGTGAGCTGTACATATGGATTTTGAAAATGCTGTACTCTATATGGTCTTGGTGGAACCATAAGCTGTGGCACTAGGTCTCATACCATTAAATCTGGTTAAATGCAGGATTTTGGCTTGTTTGTATGTATTTCAAAATTAAGTCAGCTGAAGTGTAAACTGAACAGTGTTAAGTTACCTGTCTCATTTCAAACACTGCGCAATCTTAGCCTGACAGTAAAGCATTTTATGCAGATGTAAAAATCTTAGTTAAAATGCCTCCTGCATTTGGAAAGTCCTTGCATAAAGGGACAGTAAACTGGAATGTTATAGATAAATATATATATATATATATATATATATAAAAAGATATCTGCCAAAAGGGCAACTTCCATTTGTGCATTGAGGAGGAAACATTTCTGCATGGTTTTAAATATAGAATGTCTACAGCATTGTCAAATAATCATAAATACACTGCTCCATATTGCTAAAAAAAAATGTTTTTATGGACACCTGGCCCCAACACACAACTACCACACTGAAGTTACAATCTTAAATTGCATAAATAAATAAAAAACATTTACTAAGTAGTCCTACCTACTCTGCAAATGAAAGTGATCTGCCGCCTGACTCTGGCACACACTGTACAAACTGAAGTGCCAAGTCTGTCTTACACTGTGCATAGTGGTTTAGTGCACACTCAGAAATCCTCTCAAATGCTAATGCTTTACTCCTTGTAATGACATTTCCCACGCTCAATAGCACTCTGCTGTAGCGCCCTCTGGTGGCTGCCAAAATGTAAAATATATATATATATGTTTTAAATAATAGTTGTGCTTGCCTCATGGGGCCCTTGGCAGAAGTCACCCTATTCACCCCCTGACCACAAATGCTACTCATTTGGTACTAATTGTGTCTATAAGCCAGCTGGATGTCAGAGTCACCAGTTCACTCTCATCCAGCAAAGCAGCTCTGTATGGAAATAAAAGCTTTTCATGTTTAAAAATATATATATACAGTGGGGCAAAAAAGTATTTAGTCAGCCACCAATTGTGCAAGTTCTCCCACTTAAGAAGATGAGAGAGGCCTGTAATTTACATCATAGGTATACCTCAACTATGAGAGACAAAATGTGTAAACAAATCCAGACAATCACATTGTCTGATTTGGAAATAATTTATTTGCAAATTATGGTAGAAAATAAGTATTTGGTCAATATCAAAAGTTCATCTCAATACTTTGTTATATATCCTTTGTTGGCAATGACAGAGGTCAAACGTTTTCTGTAAGTCTTCACAAGGTTGTCACACACTGTTGCTGGTATGTTGGCCCATTCCTGCATGCAGATCTCCTCTAGAGCAGTGATGTTTTGGGGCTGTCACTGGGCAACACGGACTGCTTGTCTATTGCAGATTCAGTCTTCCCAGCCTGGTGCAGGTCTACAATTTTGTTTCTGGTGTCCTTCGACAGCTCTTTGGTCTTCACCATAGTGGAGTTTGGAGTGTGACTGTTTGAGGTTGTGGACAGGTGTCTTTTATACTGATAACAAGTTCAAACAGGTGCCATTAATACAGGTAATGACTGGAGGACAGAGGAGCCTCTTAAAGAAGAAGATACAGGTCTGTGAGAGCCAGAAATCTTGTTTGTTTGTAGGTGACCAAATACTTATTTTCCACCATAACATGCAAATAAATTATTTCCAAATCAGACAATGTGATTGTCTGGATTTGTTTCCACATTTTGTCTCTCAAAGTTGAGGTATACATATAATGAAAATTACAGGCTACGATTGGCCGAGAATCTGCAGGGGGCAGCATTGCACAAGCAGTTCTGGAGAACTGATTGTGTAATGATAAATGTCGACAGCGTATGCTGTCGGCATTCAGTGATGTCTGTCAGACATGATACGCTACAGTGTATCATGTCAGACAGACACTGGTAAATCTACCCCTATGTATCTGTTTGAACATTCTGCTGCACTATTGTGACCTAACTTGCCCAATGCTTTTATGTATGTTTTTTTTTATGCATTATAGGGGCTGCATACTCTCCAACTACTTAGGATTCACATTTCTTTATATGTGAAAATATCCATCTGTCCTCTACATATTAGTTTATCAGTGATGATACATCTGGACTGGCGCTGTTTTATGTAAGCTCAAGGAATTCCTATGTGTTAGTAATGCCCAATAAAGCCCATTAGAAATCAGGGATAAATATTCAAGAATAGGATAGAAATTTATACATTGCCAGATGTTGTAAAAATTTATATTGGAGTGATATTGAAATATATATTGATGAAGTACTTGTATGATATTTGATGCAAATTGTTAGATTATGCTGTATATACCTTTCTCCTTATTCATCAGTAATTTAGTAACTTACTAGCTCATTACTGAGAAACTAATATGTAGAGGACAGATGGATAAATTTGCATATAAAGAAATGCGAGTCCTAAGTAGTTGCAGAGTATGCAGCCCCCTATAATGCATAAAGTAAATACATACATAAAAGCATTGGACAAGTTAGGTCACGATAGTGCAGCAGAATGTTCAAATAGATATATAGGGGTAGATTTACCAATGTCTGTCCGACATGATAAACTGTAGCCTATCATATCCGACAGACATCGCTAAATGCCAACAGCATACGCTGTCGGCATTTATCATTACACAAGCAGTTCATCAGAACTGCTTGTGCAATGCCGCCCCCTGCAGATTCGTGGCCAATCGGCTGCTAGCAAGGGGTGTTAATCAGCCTGATCGTATAGGATCGGGCGGATTGTAGATCACAGCTTCAGAAGCAGCGGACAAGTTATGGAGCAGCGGTCTCTAGACCATTCAGCCCTTGTTTAATCTACCCCTTAGTGTAACCGCATAATGATAGTAATGAGAGTGTGCACATTTGTTTTTATTACGGAGACACTACAAAGCGACGTACGGTTGCTTGGGGCAACGGGTGACGTGTATGGTGCATCACGTGATGGCTGCAACTTGTGGTATTTTGTATGCTAAAGTATCAGGTATTTTTGATGAGAAAAAAGTCACTCTGACAGCAACAGTGACCTCTGTTGGTCACAGACATAAGCACAAGGCATTTTTTTAGGTAAAGAAATGCTAAGGGACTCTGACAACGACAGTGACTGTGATAATGGCTCTGACAATGACAGTGATTTTGACAATGACACTGACATTTGTTGGTCAGAATCACAGAGACAGTTATAGTCACATGGCATTTTAATAAAGCAGAAATACAAAGCGACTCTGACAGCTACAGCGACAATGACCTTTGTTGGTCATGGACACGGTCACCATAAGGCTCACATGGCATTTTGATAAAGCTTAAATGCCAAGTGACTCTGACAGCCACAGCGAAAATTACCTTTAATGGTCACGGTCAGGGTCACATGGCATTTTGTCCAAAAAAAGAACTGTGAATTTTCCAGCTGCATAAAGATCTATATCGGTTCTTTAGGATCCTAGGATTAAAGAGTTTTTTGTTTAATAGAAATTATGTAGAGAGCATTAAAAAAGAGAAGCCGGTATTTAATTTACCACAATTAGGGCTTAAGAAAAAAGTACCTTTATTCCACCGAAAACTAATCATAGTGTGGAAGTTTTTATTAGTTTGATTAAGCATGATGTTGAAAAATTGCAGGATAAAATGTTTAATGAAAAAAGTCGCAGGAAGGGCACTGGTTATCAAAATAAATATAAGCAGAGTAACAAAGTTTTGGGTAATTTTTCTGGTAAAGATGTTTCAGCAATTAAGTCCTTAAAATCTAAGAATGATATTATTTTGAAAAGAGCAGACAAGGGGGTGCTATTGTTGCTTTAAATAAATCATATTATATTAGTTAAATTAAGCAACAATTAAGTGCAAAGCATGTATATAAAAAATGTTCTATAATCCAGTCTTTGCAATTCAAAAATAATTGAAAAGTGTTTGTCAAACAGCATTAAATAATAATCTTATAGATAAGGAGGTATCTTATTTGATTAATGAACATCCCTGTACCCCTGTTATATATACTTTACCCAAAATTCATAAAGATTATACAGAACCCCCCGGTCGCCCAATTGTTGCTAGCACAAACTCAACATTAACTATTGTATCTATTTTTCTGGACCATATCCTTAGACCTTATGTAGAGATTTCAAATTCATTTTTAAAGGATACTGGCGATTTCCTTAGAAAGGTGGATGCATTAGAATTGGACACAGATAAATTCCTTTTATATAGTCTGGATGTAGAGAGCCTTTATACCTCAATTACCCATGAGAGTGGAATGGGGGCTGTTAAAACTGTATTGAGTAGTAATAAGGGTTATACCAAAGCACACATTGACTTTCTGCTGCCATTGTTGGAACTAATCCTGTATTGTAATTATTTTCTATTCGAAGACGATTATTATCTTCAAATTCAAGGAACAACCATGGGTTCCAACGTTGCCCCCAATTACACAAATATATTCATGAATGTTTTTAAAGAGAGATTTTTTTTGCCAAGTAAAGATTTCATCGATATGGCGCCTGTTGGTGGCGCTATATCAATGACATCTTTGGTATTTGGTTGGGCGACATTGGTTCCCTTATGGCTTTTGTGAAGGAATTAAATAGTGCCACTAGGCACATACAATTTAAATTGAATTGGAGCGAGGACAATATAGCATTCCTGGATACCAGGTTGATTAAACATGGTTCTTCCCTAAAGATAGACCTACTTAGGAAAGAGACAGGCAGGAACAGTCTATTACGCTTTGATAGCTCACATCCCCCTCCTCTTCTTAGGGCACTTCCTCGTAGTTAATTTCTTAGAGCCCGTACAATCGTCTCAGATGATGAATTGCTAGATATTAGGCTTAAAGAAATGAGCAATAGATTTTTAGATTGGGGGAATCCTTCATCTACTGTTTATAAAGAAATGAAGTATGCTTCATCCATTCCTAGAGAGACTTTGTTAAGTCCAAAAAAGGATTGTAAAAAGGATGATCAGCGTCTGGTATTTGTTTCTGAGTTTAATGCTCAAAGTGATCAGATACAATGTATCATTAAAAAACATTGGGATGTTCTTTCGAATTGTAATCCTGACATTAAGGAATTTCAGAGCTTGCCTATGCCCGCATATAAACATGGCTTGAACCTCCAGCAGCAGCTGATTAGAGCAGATGTTGGCTCTAATAAAAAATTGAAACAGGGTTTTATGAGCTGTAAAAATTAAGGTTGCTATCCATGTTTAACATGCTTGTGCTGCAATAATATGATTAAAGGATCTGTTTTCTATCACCCCACCACAGGGAAAAAAATATGAAATTAGAGGTTATCATACATGCCATACACAATTTGTGGTATATATGATTAAGTGCCCATGTGGGCGCAGCTACATAGGGGAAATGACACGAAACATCAGGGATAGGATAGTGGAACATAAAAGCCATATCAGAACAGGTAATGATAAAGCCCCTGTAGCCCACCACTTTTTTAAGATGGGACATTCTATTAATTAGCTTAGGTTCTAGATAATTTAGTTTATCACCATGCCCAGCAAAGGTGGGAACAGAGAATTTATACTTAAACAACAGGAATCCTTTTGGATTTTTAAATTGGGCACTATAGAACCAACTGGACTAAATAGAGATTGGGATCTGTCAGCCTTTCTGTAGTTGGGCTGTTTTTGTAGGACTTTAGATTTAACATGTTTAAATTTTGAAAGTTGGTATATATAAGAAATGAAAGTCTTTTGAATTATTTGTAAAATCTATAAGATTAACAAAATTGTCAGTTAAAAGCATTGAGAAAATTCAATAAGTATATATCAATTAAAGATAGTTATGTAGGAGTAAGTTTTTCTGTTTTTAATTGTGTAAAAATTGACTTTAAACCATTGCCTTTAAGGAGGTTATATAAAGAGTTAAAATTGCTTTTGCACTTGAGCGCCACCGGGTGGAATATCAGTATAAATAGATGTAATTCAGTATATGCAATAGCATGAATAAGGGAGCAATCCCAAAAAAGTTGATGCCACATTTGTCTGTTCTGTGACCTGCAATAGAGTTTTCTGCCACTTCTTCTGGGTTTTTTATTTATGTTTGGGGCTTTGAGTGACTCCCCTCAGTGGCTGGCATTAACCTCAGAGTGCTGAACTGTCCCCTTTGATTTTGAAAAAACAGAAATGCCAAGTGACTCAGACAGCCACAGCAACAATGAACGTTAATGTTTGCAGTCAGGATCAAATGTAATTTTGATAAAGCTGAAATGCCAAGTGACTATGACAGCAACAGTGACTAGGACCTTTATGGTGTCAGAAATCAAAGTGGTTGTCAGAGTCATGTGGAAATATGCACTAAATCTACTATGTGACTATGACATTTGACAGTGGCCTAAAATGAACAGTGTAATCTTGGTTGATGTTCATATGGCAAGTGAAAAGTGTCATTATCCCAGTCAATGTCAGAGTCTGCAGATGGCAACTAGATCCGATAACATGGTGAAGTTACAATACACAGTAAAAGGGAGCTGAGTATAGAGCTGAATATATATGTTCAGTTGTTTAGAAGCTTAGGCCTAGATTTGGAGTTTGGCGGTAGAAGGGCTGTTAACGCTCCGCGGGCTTTTTTCTGGCCGCACCATAAATTTAACTCTGGTATCGAGAGTTCAAACAAATGCTGCGTTAGGCTCCAAAAAAGGAGCGTAGAGCATTTTTACCGCAAATGCAACTCTCGATACCAGAGTTGCTTACGGACGCGGCCAGCCTCAAAAACGTGCTCGTGCACGATATCCCCATAGGAAACAATGGGGCTGTTTGAGCTGAAAAAAAACCTAACACCTGCAAAAAAGCAGCGTTCAGCTCCTAACGCAGCCCCATTGTTTCCTATGGGGAAACACTTCCTACGTCTGCACCTAACACTCTAACATGTACCCCGAGTCTAAACACCCCTAACCTTACACTTATTAACCCCTAATCTGCCGCTCCCGCTATCGCTGACCCCTGCATATTTTTTTAACCCCTAATCTGCCGCTCCGTAAACCGCCGCAACCTACGTTATCCCTATGTACCCCTAATCTGCTGCCCTAACATCGCCGACCCCTATATTATATTTATTAACCCCTAATCTGCCCCCCACAACGTCGCCGACACCTGCCTACACTTATTAACCCCTAATCTGCCGAGCGGACCGCACCGCTACTATAATAAAGTTATTAACCCCTAACCCGCCTCACTAACCCTATCATAAATAGTATTAACCCCTAATCTGCCCTCCCTAACATCGCCGACACCTAACTTCAATTATTAACCCCTAATCTGACGACCGGAGCTCATCGCTACTATAATAAATGGATTAACCCCTAAAGCTAAGTCTAACCCTAACACTAACACCCCCCTAACTTAAATATAATTTACATCTAACGAAATTAATTAACTCTTATTAAATAACTTATTCCTATTTAAAGCTAAATACTTACCTGTAAAATAAATCCTAATATAGCTACAATATAAATTATAATTATATTATAGCTATTTTAGGATTAATATTTATTTTACAGGCAACTTTGTAATTATTTTAACCAGGTACAATAGCTATTAAATAGTTAAGAACTATTTAATAGTTACCTAGTTAAAATAATAACAAATTTACCTGTAAAATAAATCCTAACCTAAGATATAATTAAACCTAACACTACCCTATCAATAAATTAATTAAATAAACTACCTAAAATTACCTACAATTAACCTAACACTACACTATCAATAAATTAATTAAACACAATTCCTACAAATAAATACAATTAAATAAACTAGCTAAAGTACAAAAAATAAAAAAGAACTAAGTTACAAAAAATAAAAAAATATTTACAAACATCAGAAAATTATTACAACAATTTTAAACTAATTACACCTACTCTAAGCCCCCTAATAAAATAACAAAGACCCCCAAAATAAAAAATTCCCTACCCTATTCTAAATTAAAAAAGTTAAAAGCTCTTTTACCTTACCAGCCCTGAACAGGGCCCTTTGCGGGGCATGCCCCAAGAATTTCAGCTCTTTTGCCTGTAAAAAAAACACATACAATACCCCCCCCCCAACATTACAACCCACCACCCACATACCCCTAATCTAACCCAAACCCCCCTTAAATAAACCTAACACTAAGCCCCTGAAGATCTTCCTACCTTGTCTTCACCATCCAGGTATCACCGATCCGTCCTGGCTCCAACATCTTCATCCAACCCAAGCGGGGGTTGGCGATCCATCATCCGGTGGCTGAAGAGGTCCAGAAGAGGCTCCAAAGTCTTCCTCCTATCCGGCAAGAAGAGGACATCCGGACCGGCAAACATCTTCTCCAAGCGGCATCTTCGATCTTCTTGCATCCGGTGCGGAGCGGGTCCATCTTGAAGCAGGCGACGCAGATCCATCCTCTTCTTCCGTTGTCTCCCGACGAATGACGGTTCCTTTAAGGGACATCATCCAAGATGGCGTCCCTTGAATTCCGATTGGCTGATAGGATTCTATCAGCCAATCGGAATTAAGGTAGGAATATTCTGATTGGCTGATGGAATCAGCCAATCAGAATCAAGTTCAATCCGATTGGCTGATCCAATTAGCCAATCAGATTGAGCTCGCATTCTATTGGCTGTTCCGATCAGCCAATAGAATGCGAGCTCAATCTGATTGGCTGATTGGATCAGCCAATAGGATTGAACTTGATTCTGATTGGCTGATTCCATCAGCCAATCAGAATATTCCTACCTTAATTCCGATTGGCTGATAGAATCCTATCAGCCAATCGGAATTCAAGGGACGCCATCTTGGATGACGTCCCTTAAAGGAACCGTCATTCGTCGGGAGACAACGGAAGAAGAGGATGGATCCGCGTCGCCTGCTTCAAGATGGACCCGCTCCGCACCGGATGCAAGAAGATCGAAGATGCCGCTTGGAGAAGATGTTTGCCGGTCCGGATGTCCTCTTCTTGCCGGATAGGAGGAAGACTTTGGAGCCTCTTCTGGACCTCTTCAGCCACCGGATGATGGATCGCCAACCCCCGCTTGGGTTGGATGAAGATGTTGGAGCCAGGACGGATCGGTGATACCTGGATGGTGAAGACAAGGTAGGAAGATCTTCAGGGGCTTAGTGTTAGGTTTATTTATGGGGGGTTTGGGTTAGATTAGGGGTATGTGGGTGGTGGGTTGTCATGTTGGGGGGGGGTATTGTATGTGTTTTTTTTACAGGCAAAAGAGCTGAAATTCTTGGGGCATGCCCCGCAAAGGGCCCTGTTCAGGGCTGGTAAGGTAAAAGAGCTTTTAACTTTTTTAATTTAGAATAGGGTAGGGAATTTTTTATTTTGGGGGTCTTTGTTATTTTATTAGGGGGCTTAGAGTAGGTGTAATTAGTTTAAAATTGTTGTAATAATTTTCTGATGTTTGTAAATATTTTTTTATTTTTTGTAACTTAGTTCTTTTTTATTTTTTGTACTTTAGCTAGTTTATTTAATTGTATTTATTTGTAGGAATTGTGTTTAATTAATTTATTGATAGTGTAGTGTTAGGTTAATTGTAGGTAATTGTAGGTAGTTTATTTAATTAATTTATTGATAGGGTAGTGTTAGGTTTAATTATATCTTAGGTTAGGATTTATTTTACAGGTAAATTTGTTATTATTTTAACTAGGTAACTATTAAATAGCTATTGTACCTGGTTAAAATAATTACAAAGTTGCCTGTAAAATAAATATTAATCCTAAAATAGCTATAATATAATTATAATTTATATTGTAGCTATATTAGGATTTATTTTACAGGTAAGTATTTAGCTTTAAATAGGAATAAGTTATTTAATAAGAGTTAATTAATTTCGTTAGATGTAAATTATATTTAAGTTAGGGGGGTGTTAGTGTTAGGGTTAGACTTAGCTTTAGGGGTTAATCCATTTATTATAGTAGCGATGAGCTCCGGTCGTCAGATTAGGGGTTAATAATTGAAGGTAGGTTTTGGCGATGTTAGGGAGGGCAGATTAGGGGTTAATACTATTTATGATAGGGTTAGTGAGGCGGATTAGGGGTTAATAACTTTATTATAGTAGCGCTCAGGTCCGCTCGGCAGATTAGGGGTTAATAAGTGTAGGCAGGTGTCGGCGACGTTGAGGGGGGCAGATTAGGGGTTAATAAATATAATATAGGGGTCGGCGGTGTTAGGGGCAGCAGATTAGGGGTACATAAGGATAACGTAGGTGGCGGCGCTTTGCGGTCGGAAGATTAGGGGTTAATTATTGTAAGTAGCTGGCGGCGACGTTGTGGGGGGCAGGTTAGGGGTTAATAAATGTAATACAGGGGTCGGCGGGGTTAGGGGCAGCAGATTTGGGGTACATAAGTATAACGTAGGTGGCGGTCGGCAGATTAGGGGTTAAAAAATTTTAATCGAGTGGCGGCGATGTGGGGGGAGCTCGGTTTAGGGGTACATAGGTAGTTTATGGGTGTTAGTGTACTTTAGGGTACAGTAGTTAAGAGCTTTATGAACCGGCGTTAGCCCAGAAAGCTCTTAACTCCTGC
Source organism: Bombina bombina (assembly GCF_027579735.1). Taxonomy (NCBI): domain Eukaryota; kingdom Metazoa; phylum Chordata; class Amphibia; order Anura; family Bombinatoridae; genus Bombina; species Bombina bombina. The sequence goes on along the minus strand of NC_069501.1, from coordinate 441,457,837 downwards.
TATTTTCCGGCGGCTGGAGTTTTGTCGTTAGAGCTCTAACGCTCACTTCAGAAACGACTCTAAATACCGGCGTTAGAAAGATCCCATTGAAAAGATAGGATACGCAATTGACGTAAGGGGATCTGCGGTATGGAAAAGTCGCGGCTGAAAAGTGAGCGTTAGACCCTTTAATCACTGACTCCAAATACCAGCGGGCGGCCAAAACCAGCGTTAGGAGCCTCTAACGCTGGTTTTCACGGCTACCGCTGAACTCTAAATCTAGGCCTTAATGATTAAATAACTTCCATTAACCCTTCCTTAACTTAACCATTATAAATAAATTGGAAAAACAACAGATTAGGAAAAGACTGATTGGGTTGTATTTATTGAATTATAGCAGTAACATCAGATATAACTTAAGTAGCAGCAATCCTATTAACCCATGCACAGATGGTCAGTGGCTATTTGTTGTCACTTAACTGTCCTCTTTCCATTCTTGAGAAGTCATCTTTCACCATCTTCCTTAATTTGAAATATCTGTACCTGCAAAGAAGTATGATAATTTTATTGTTTTTATAGAGTGATTGCCATTAAAAAAAATACTAGAAATTTCCTTACATAAGTAATTTGCCCATTTCTGAGCAATGACACCACAAAGCAAATAATTCACTGCCTTTGTAATTTCCCAACTTGATTACTGCAATAACCTACTGACTGTCCTTCCTCTCTTCCGCCTCTCCCCTTTCAATCCATCCTAAATGCCTCTACCAGGCTAATCCACATTTCCCATAGCTCTGTATCTGCTGTCCCTTCACTGGTTCCGCATTCACAGCAGAATTAAATTCAGTATTTCCACTCTGACCCTACAAAGCCCTTACCAATGCTGCCCCCCACTACCTGTCCTCCCTAATCAACAAAAATACTCCAGCCCGACCACTAAGATCTAGCAATGACCTGCTCCTTTCATCTTTGATTATCACCTCTTCCCACGCTAGACTGCAGGACTTCTCTCCTGTGACACCTACCCTCTGGAACACTCTCCCTCATGCTGTCAGACTTTCCCCTAATCTGCCTTCTTAAAATGCTCCATAAATACATTTTTGTTCACGGAAACCTATCAACCTTAGTAACAAATTAATTCCACTTAATAATTGCCTTAATCTAACTCTCTAGTAACATAACCCTCACCCCTGCAGTCTTCACCTCCTGTTTCTCACCCTCCTACCCTTCTAGATTGTAAGTTCCCACAGGAATATGGCCCTCAATTCCTCCTGGATTTGTTTGTCAATATTTGTCTTGTCTATTAAAAGTTTTTCAAACAAAAACAGTTAGGAGCACCAAAAAGCAAGTGAAAAAGCAAAATTTATTTACTTGAAGGGTGTGTACTCCACACCCAATGGAAACACAGAGAAGGGTTTTTAAATTGTGAATTTACAATCACTTTTTAAGCAGGCTAGGATTAAGGCAGACGCCGAAACCGGTCAGCCGTTTTTGTTCTCTGTTTATTGTTTTCTGTTTTCACACTCTTACCCTGGGGTTAATTAACCCTCATGTTTAAATTAACTGATAATAAATTTTGCTTTTTCACTTGCTTTTTGGTGCTCCTAACTGTTTTTGTTTGAGAGATTTTGTGGCCATTGTGAGCACACACAGCGAGTTGAAAACACTTTTTAAATCCCCTATTGCGGAGGCTTGGCATTTCCCAGCTTGGACACTCACCAGCAGCAAAGAGGAGTATCACAACATTATCAACAGCACCGCAAGGACATATGAGACAGATCAACCTGAAACAGGACTGTGGTGAGTCTGTTTATGATATATACATATGTGATACCATTTGAACTGCATATATTGAAGACATCCTTATTTCTATTTCTATCTTGCTATTGTCAGGGGACATTGGGGTGGACCCATGGACATAGCAAGACCATGAACTCTTGTCTGTATAACCAGGCTGGTTATGTATTGTGATTCATCATTAACTTCACATATGAAAGTTTACACCACGTACACACCCAACCACAGCACCCCTTCTTTTCTCTGACTATTAAAAGTTTTGTCTAATTGTTTTATGTAAACAAATTGTACCCATGGACAGTGCTGTGCTTTATAACTAAAGTATTATAAGAATCATAATAATAATAATAACAATAATTCTTGTTTTTTTCTTATTTTTTTTGCTTAAATGTATAGCTTTAACTTACCCAAAATATACTCCTAACACAATTACTCCTACAACGATGATAATTGGAAGTCCACAAGAAACCAGTAATATGTTTAATCTGGAACTTTTCTTCAATTGCTGGTAAAGTTTTACCAAAGGAAAGTAATCTGGGGTCAGAACATCACCATTACCTGGTTGTCTGGCCCTGGACTCCACTAGTTTACTTTCCATATGTACATTGATGTCATCGTCTGTAATGTTCTGATGAAGTTCTGCAGCAGAAATAAAGATTGTTAGATGAAATAACCCTACAGGGTACCTGGCTGTCCCTATATACAGCACACATTAGAAAAGGTCCAAGGTTAAAGGCCTATGAAACTCAAATTTTCCTTCATAATTTAGATAGAATGAACAATTTTAAAACATTCCAATTAATCTCTATTATCAAATGTACTTTGTTTTCTCAGAAACCTTTGTTGAAATTATATATATATATATGTATACAAGGGTTGATACAGCGCCTATATATCCATTAAAATATGGGTTATGTACAGGAGTATGAATGAAAAAAATAAAATAAAAATAAAAGGATAAAAAGTATATAAAAATGTGAAACAATGTTCATATGAGTCTTTAGAATATATATAGTCCGTAATAAATCTTCAGCTAAAATTGATATGCAGTAATAGATGGTATATAATACCCTTACCAGATATTACCCCAATCTAATAAGGTAAGTATGCCGCACTGGGGGTATATATAGATAGTTGAATCTTCTCCTTGTATCCAGATGTGATGCCTCTTTAGGTTTTCGTTAGCCTCCTGGAGTATGCAGGGATGTGTTTCTGGTTGTGAATTACATTTCTGTGCCTAACTGTAAATAAACTGTATTACACTATATATTCTTTCTTGTCTCCCTGGGTATCCTTACGCTGGAGAAAGTTCATACCAAGACAGAACAAGTACTCCAAGAGGCTAACTACCAACCCACAGGAAGTGCAAGGGATTTATTCACAACCAGAAACACATCCCTGCATACTCCAGGAGGCTAACGAAAACCTAAAGAGGCATCACATCTGGATACAAGGAGAAGATTCAACTATCTATCTATACCCCCAGTGCGGCATACTTACCTCATTAGATTGGGGTAATATCTGGTAAGGGTATTATATACCATCTATTACTGCATATCAATTTTAGCTGAAGATTTATTACGGACTATATATATTCTAAAGACTCATATGAACATTGTTTCACATTTTTATATACTTTTTATCCTTTTATTTTTATTTTATTTTATTTTTTTCATTCATACTCCTGTACATAACCCATATTTTAATGGATATATAGGCGCTGTATCAACCCTTGTATACACATTTACTCTTACTGATTGGGGTCATACATCTCAACCAGTACTTGTCCTATATAGCTACCACTATACCCTACATATTATTGACTAGCGCCAACTATAGAGTATCACTTGTATCTACCCAGTATACTGAGTGGACACATTTTACTTGCTTCTCTCTCTCTCTCTCTCTCTCTCTCTCTCTCTATATATATATATATATATATATATATATAAATAAATAAATAAATAAATATATATATATATATATATATATATATATATATATATATATATATATATATATATATATAGTTCTAAGTTTGGCTTTTGTGTGTAAAAAATCTTACTTCTAGCTGAGTTAGTGCTTTAGCAGGTGCATTAAATACTGACCCACTTGTAATCTGGCCCAAAAGCAGGTATTTCTTAGATATTTTTACGGACAGATGTTTAGTGTATGTATGTTTGCTTGCTGATTTTTTTCTCTCCAGAAACATTTTGCCTGTATGTGTTTTGTTGTTTATTATCTGTTTTATATTGTGCAGCCGCTGCCAGTACTATATAGCAAGGTATAATTTGTACATTTATGTCAGTGCCTAACTGTGTACCCATACCGAGATTTCCCTGTTTAGCTTTTTTCTTTTTTTTTTAATGTTTGTCTGCCTGACACTGAAATGACTGGATTAAATAAAAGATATAAATTTGGACACTAATGAGAATATAGATGTCCTGCATAAAACTTATAATGAAAATAACCTGCATCACTGTAAATCTCCTAATCCATATAAAATAATCTGGTAATTTGTTAATTATCTTAACAATTGCATCTCTAGAACATACCTTTAGGTAGAACTTTAAGGGTGATATTTAAGGATCCTATAAAAGGTACCTCATCTGCAATCAGGCGCACACCATAAGTGCCAGAATCATTGTGGTACACAGGATCAATCACCAAAGAGCAGTTGCCAGCAATAAGTAGAGACTCGAACATATGAGCTCTTTCAGTGGGTGTCATCATCTGCTCCGTCATGGTGGTATATAATATCAGAACTGGCGTGGAGATGTTACTGTCCTCTGGGGTAAATTCCCATGCCACAAAGATAGATTTGGGCAGTTCAGTTGTGTTGTTCATGGAAAATGAACAAGGGATCATGATCCCTGATCCAGAATGAACAACCATCTCCGTCTGCAGCAGGGTCAAGTTTGTAATCACCAGCGCTAGAAGAAAGAACAAAAATGGCATTTACTATGAGTAGGGGTAAACTCTGAATGTTTGTTTTTAAGCTTCCTCAGAGGGAAAGCGTAAAGTGAAGCGTGACCGCGTCAGAGGCATCTGTATAATCTTCAAATAGCACTCTGTTGTCTAAGACTAAAACTCAAATATAATGACTTTAGTTTAAAATCAATTGTTGCTCACGAATGGTGGGAAGGATGGGAAGGGGGCTATAACTTTAACAGAATGGTTACTCTACCTCAATACAGGGGACACTGGGCATTGATCCCAACTAGAGACTTTCTCTATAAAGTGTTGTAATCTCATCCCTCCTAAACCTATTATATTATATTATTCCATTGTATTCACTCAGGGCTTAGCAACTTTGTAACTTGATCACACACTGTGCAACAAGTCTCTTACAACGGAGTTGTGTTTTTAATGTTTTTTTTTCTGGCACACCAATATATTTAATTTTCATCCTATTATCGAAGCTGTCATTTTATTGAATTTATTATTAAAAGTTAAATCTTAACCGTAGTTTACTATTTAAGTGCTAAAAGAACATTATTTTCCTTTCCATTGGATCTTCTTTTGTTCTGAAAAGACAAGAGAAAAGAAGGGGCGCTTCCTATTGCAGATCAATGGATGACCAAATTTATGACACAAATACTTTAGTGATACTATTACTCACAAACACAGCAGCACTCGACGCTGCTGTGTTTGTGAGTAATAGTATCACTAGAGTATTTGTGCCATAAATTTGGTCATACATTGATCTGCACTAGGAAGTGCCCCTTCTTTTCTCTTGTCTTTTCAGAACAAAAGAAGATCCAATGCAAATCTTTTACCTGGTATAATTGGAGGAAGCAGCATTTTGCTTTTGTTTTTTGCGGACATTTACCATATGCTTTGTAAGATTCTTGGTGTGCTATATTTTACGCCACAGTGTGATTGTTTGTAGTATTGTGCTAAGTTTGAAATACGCCACAGTGCGATTGTTTTTAGATTTAGCCATTCCTGGTGCCCCTGTATATTGGACTGTGATCCTGTTAAGTATTCTTTTCCTTTCCCTATCCCTTATATAGTAAGCCACATTCTTAAATTCTCCCTGTGCTCCTTCAGAATGCAGACGTGATAATGCAGCTCCTTCACCCTCACCAACACTTGTGACAACCTCCGAGAAAACACCCTTCCTACCGGGATAATGTTGCACACGAAAATATGCTTACCCAACAGGGACTGAAGCTTACTCTGCGTTATCTTCTGATGCCCCAACACTGCCACCACCATCACCTTTAAGTCCTTCAATTTATCTTCCGGCAATCTGCATTTTCCCCTCTCTCTGAATATATACAAATCCCTAAAAAGCTCAAGGAAGTACAAGGGCCTTCAGTCTTCTCCTCCACCACCGGGATACCAAATTCCCCCACCACATACTTAAATGTATCCATCAGAAGCTGACAATCCTCCTCAACTGGCGGCCCCACAAACAGGAAATCATCAAGATAATGGACCAATGAAGAAACCTGTGTCTTGGTTTCCACATCCCATTCAACAAAAAAACTCAACTTTTTGCAGTACGAACAAGAAATAGAACAACACATTGGTAACACAAAATCAACAAAATAAGAACCATCAAAACAGCAAGCTAACAGATGGGGGCATCTGGGATGCACTGGCAGCAATCTGAAAGCAACCTCCATGTCCACTTTTGCCCTCAAAGCCCCTTGTCCTGCTGCCCCTACAAATTCCACTGCCCTGTATTAGGACACGTATCGAACGGTCGTTAAGGCCAGGTCGATTCCATCATTAACAGAAGACCCCTTAGGATATGATAGATGATTAATCATTTGAAACTGACCCGGTGACTTTTTATGGACCACTCCCAACAGAGACACCCTCAAGTTAGGAAACAGGTTCTCCAAAAATGAGCCAGCCATTCTGCCCAACAACACCTCCTTCTCCAATTTCTTATGTAACACCTCCAGGTTCTCCCTAGCTAACCATAAATTCCGATAAACCCTGGACCCTAGCTGCTCCAAAAATGGGATCAAAAACCCTGAACTAAATCCCAACAATAACAGTTCAGTGTCTCTCCATCATTGATTTAAAAGCACAGCCCCTTTTGGATCTCCACCGCTGAACTAGCTGATGCCCCTCCGTCTGACCCGGCCCCGACTCCACAAAAGGACTGGCCCCAGAGCAATGGCATCATGATCTCCAGCCAGATCCTCATATCCCTATCATCCCAGTGCATGCCAGGCTTCACAGCAATTCATTGCCTGAATTGCTCATCATAACGCTGCCACGCCATAATCATATAAGCAGACACTATTGCGTCAAAGTAGAAGAACAAAGCTGACCCTTGAACTGGGAACTTTTCAGATATTACACTAGCTAAAATACAAAAGGCTCTCGACCAATTGGCAATTTTATATGTCTCTTCTTACGCTCCTCCTCTTCCTTCTTACCCATCTCAGCTTTTGCGTCCTTCTTGATTTCCATGAGTTGATCCAATGGTAATAAGGAAAACATTTCTATGAACTCCCTCTTCCAAACCTTCTCCTTAACCTCCACGAGAAGATGCAGCCCCAACGGCCCAATTGTCATGGATTTTAACTTGTGGTGCTTATCCCTTTAAGGCTCCCTTATAAATTCCCATGAACCTCTGTGCCAATTAATGACGTGTTTAGAGTAGTAGCTAGTTCATAGAACAAAGCTCCCTACCTAAAACTCTTCTGACATTCTGATTACTCAGTTACCTACAAGTTGATATTAGCCTTTCTGGCTCATTACAACATTCCTCTAAGGACTTTGCAGTCAGTGTCTTCTCATCCCCTGGCTCGTGCATCTGGAGCCTACAGAGTCCTTATACCTACCCTATCTGACCGCATCAGGAATAACCGCAGCAGCTCACAACACGGCTACTATCCGGATGGTAAGACCTTACCGAGGGTGATTACAGTAACAGCATGCATTGCCGTTTCGTCTCCTGTCTATCTGAAAATGGACGAACACGCTGCATCTCTCTCACAGCTCAGCAAATCCGCAGAGTGGATTGGAGGAGCCTCTGCACACACAGCCAGCCTGTCAGCAAATCCGCAGAGCAGATTAGAGGAGCCTCCACACACAGCTCTGCTTCCCAGTTAATACAGCTTTCGGATTGGAGGATAAGTACACACCATCTTCCAGCACTTCCACTGCAGCACATGCTCTAGGTTTTCAGCTCAGAGTAGACGCTGCTTTCCCTCTAAGAAGCCGTTTTGTGAATTGTAGCAACTAAGTCACTTAGCTACCTAACTTTGTACTTCAACCTAACGGTTTTGGGGAAAGGACATTTCCAATCTTCCTCTAATAAATAACAGAGACTTATCCATTCGCATTACAGCTGAAGCCAGTATTCATTTCAGGGCTTCTGCTCTCACTCTTCTGTAACCAAATAAACAGGATAAGAACTCCACTCCTATTACTCTTTCATTCTCGTTACTACATTCTGCAGTTGAGATCCAAAACTATACCTCAATTACGTGACACCAATAGAACAAAGGCACAGTCTTCTGAATGCCTCCTCTGAAACCTTTAATACACTCCCTTCAGCTGCACTACTCGCAACTCCTGACCCAGTGCTCAGCTTTGCAGGCATGGTTTCTTTGTCTCCACTCCATGCTCATGCTGCCGAAGCCCCCCTCGCCCAGTGGTCTGTTGTAGCTAACTGACCCCTCACCTGTGTCACCAGCTCCTTCAGTCCTTTCAAAAGTGCTAAACACCCCACATCCACTCCACCAGGCACACTCTCCACTTCTTTCACTTGAAACACCTCACCTGAAGATGCTGATGCTGGCTCAGGTCCAGTTACTCTCAATGGGGTAGTGTTAGTTTTTTTTTAAGGGGGTATTGGGTGGGTTTTAGAGTAGGGGTGTGTGGGTGGTGCGTCGTAATGTTGGGGGAGGGGTATTGTATTTTTTTTTTACAGGTAAAAGAGCTGATTACTTTGGGGCAATGCCCCGCAAAAGGCCCTATTTGTAATTTAGTATAGGGTAGGGCATGTTATTATTTTGGGGGGCTTTTTTATTTTATTAGGGGGCTTAGATTAGGTGTAATTAGTTTAAAATTCTTGTAATTTTTTTTCTGTAATTTAGTGGGGGGGTTTTTCCCCGTAATTTAGTTTATTGAATTTAATTTTAATTAATTGTAGGTAGTTTAGGTAATTAGTTTAATGATAGTGTAGTGTTAGGTGTAATTGTAACTTAGGCTAGGATTTATTTTACAGGTAATTTTGTACTTATTTTAGCTAGGTAGTTATTAAATAGTTAATAACTATTTAATAACTATTGTACCTAGTTAAAATAAATACAAAGTTGCCTGTAAAATAAAATTAAATCATAAGCTAGCTACAATGTAACTATTAGTTATATTGTAGCTATCTTATGGTTTATTTTATAGGTAAGTATTTAGTTTTAAATAGGAATAATTTATTTAATTGTAGTTATTTTATTTAGATGTATTTAAATTATATTTAAATTAGAGGGTTGTTAGGGTTAGGGTTAGACTTAGGTTTAGGGGTTAATAACTTTATTATAGTGGCGGCGACGTTGGCGGTGGCAGATTAGGGGTTAATTAATTTAATATAGTTGCGGCGACGTTGGGGGGGCAGATTAGGGGTTAATAACTGTAATGTAGGTGTTAGCGATGTTGGGGGCAGCAGATTAGGGGTTTATAAGTATAATGTAGGTGGCGGCGGTGTCCGGAGCGGCAGATTAGGGGTTAATAATATAATGTAGGTGGCGACGATGTCGGGGGCAGCAAATTAGGGGTTAATAAGTGTAAGATTAGGGGTGTTTAGACTCGGGGTTCATGTTAGGGTGTTAGGTGCAGACATATTTTTTCTTTCCCCATAGGAAACAATCGGGCTGCGTTAGGAGCTGAACGCTGCTTTTTTGCAGGTGTTAGGTTTTTTTCTGCCAGCTCAGCCCCATTGTTTCCTATGGGGAAATCGTGCACGAGCACGTTTAGCCAGCTTACCGCTACCGTAAGCAACGCTGGTATTGAGGTGATATGTGGAGCTAAATTTTGCTAAACGCTCACCTTTTTGCGGATAACGCCAGGTTTAAAAAAACCTGTAATACCAGCGTTGGCTTAAGGGAGCGGTGGAAAAAAAAGGAGCGTTGGAGCCGCAAGCCTTACCGACAAAAACTCGTAATCTAGCCGCATGAGATTTAGTAATTTATTAGAGTAACTGATTTAACAACTTATGTGTAAGGATATATAATAGGTATGTGTAGCTACTATGTAGCAAATACAGTTTAACACACTGAGAACTGCGGATAGCTACTATGCAGCACAAATAACAATTTAACTTTTAAGGAAAAAGCAAATAACCTTAAAGTGAATGTCAAGTTAACACGACATCCTTACGGCATTGTATAGACTTTTTAAAATTAGCATCAGTTTAATTCATGACATTTTTAAAATTTATTTATTTTCTTAAATTTCTACATTTTTACTGCACCGCCGATAAGCGCAGCTCTTCCATCCGCCATACTTCCTAATTGATTGACAGATGATGATTCTTCAAACAACTAATCCTAGTTTCCCCCCCGGGCTGTGACGTTTATGCAAAGGGCCTAAACGCCCCGGGGGAGACAAGGATTAATAGTCAATTAGACAGTATGGCAGGCGGTGGAGCAGTAAAAAGGTAAACATTTAAAAAAATAAATCAATTTTAAAAATTTCATGAATTAAGCGGATGCTAATTTTTAAAAGTCTATACATTGCTGTGAGGATGTCGTGTTAACTTGACATTTACTTTAACGCAATTATAACTTGCACATTAAAGGAAAACGTAATAAACCTTGCAATAATAACTTGGTCATTAAGGAAAAAGTAATTTTTTATGCCAGCGAAAGGTTTCTTGCAGTGGTTTGTTTGATACTTGCAGATTAGATGTGTTTCTCTCGGGTCTGTGCTGCTTAATGAAGAGGTTACATTTTGTTGTGTAGGTTAATTCAGAGTATAAGCTGAAGGAGGGATCTCACCGTTGCTGCTTAGGAGAGATTGAAGAGATTCAAAAGATATCCTTGTGCAGCATGCAAACATATTTCCAAAAGGCTGTGAACTGGAACAAGAGACAGAGGATTGCCAGACTGGCAGTTGTTGTCTCACTGTAGCAATGGATCAGTATACAACTGAAACTGGGAGTCTTCAACACTTCAGAGTAAAGGTAGTTGGCTTGCCACAAACTTGCATTCATCAAGCAATGAATTAGGTGCTTGATGGTGATTAAGTAGCTGTCTGCATACATTGAACTTCCCCTTTTCTTAAAGGTGTAGTAGTCTCTAGTTATCTGAATATTACAGCTCCATCAGATTGTCCACTCTCCACTCCCTAAGTCACTATACCAGTCTCCATTAATTGCTGGAGCACCCACGCAGCTCCCTTGGCCTACGCAAGTGCAGAGGCCATCATTAACAGGTCTGGTAGTTCAGTCATGGAAGGTACCGTTATCCCCCCACCGTGTACAGATCCTGAGTCAATGGGGTAGATATATTAAGTGTCGAGCAGATATGATTCACTATATCGAATCATGTCTTCTCGACATCGCTAATTGCCGCCCCCTGCTCATTGTCAGCCAATCGGCTGTTAGCAGGGGCTGTCAATCGTCCCAATTTTATCAGATCGGGATGATTTCAATCAGCCACTTAAAAGGTGGCAGACAGGTTAAGGAGCAGCTGCTTCTTAACTTCCGTTTCAGGCGGAACCTGAAATTATGGGCCTCCAAAGCAGCATCCACTGCTTAATAAATGGAGCCGAATGTGTGAGAAGTGAGAGCTACTTCTCACTCGTTGGCTCCAGCAACAAAGAGAAACTTCACTTCCTGGTCCTAAACTTTATAACCCTTTACTGAGGGCCCATTCCTACTTACCACTCAGCTTCACTCATAGCCTAGAGGGTCAAAAGCCCTCCCTATGTAGGCACATGTCCCGGGCTACCTTTTTGCCATTTCATTACATTTAATGTAATTTGCTTACATTGTAAAAAGCACTCAATCAGCCAAAAAATGCCTAAACAACAATCAATTGTCACAAAATTTTGCACAACTAAAGTTTATCACTGACCAAACCTTTTCCAGAAGTTTCATGAGTTTTGGATTCCCACGCTGCAAATACATTTTTTTTGCTTGCTTAACTTACAAAAATTACCTTTAATTTCCCCCAATTACCACCAAATTTTCCACATTACAATATCCCAATGTTACACATGTGCACAGAACATTTTAGACCTTTAGGTAAAACACACTAAAAGTTATACACATTTTATGACAATTCTAAAACGTTTAATGTAATTTGCTTAAGGGTAAAAGGCGTAGCTGGTCGCTGCCAGAATAAAGTGCCTCAAAACTTTAATTTATGTTTGCATAACTTAGGATAATAAGTAATGACACAGACATGAGAGTGGATGAAAAAAAAACATGAACTAATAAATTTAATAACATTTACATTTTGAAGACAACCAAAAAATACGGCTGAATACTTGAATGGCGGCAAGTGAGTTCCTAAGTATCCTCAACACAACAAGAGGTCAATGGCCAGGAGGCAGCAGTAACGAAAACTCAGCTCAAGACAGAGGCAATGAGTTTATCAGGTGTTGCAACGGCCCAACACAAAGAGGCACCTCGGAAACTACCTGAGGTGTTACCCGGTCTTTGCCTTTTGGCCCTTACTCAACTCCAACCTCTCTGTTGCAATGACAAAGGTCATGACCTCCCACCGTCAGAGTGTCTAGGAAAACTTCAACCTATAGGGGGCCTCGCTCTTACCAGTCGTTAAGTGCCAGTTCACAAGGCGAGGGAAGATAAAACATTAGGGTGCTATGGTCTCAGGAAGAATGGCTCGAGTAACCTTCACCATGGAAATAGAGTAGCCACCTATAGGAAGCTGTAATACTCATGCTGCCATCCAGCACATAGGGAGGGAGGGAGGGAGGGAGGGAGGGAAAGACTTGCAGCTTTCCCACTAGAAGTAGAGGCCCCAAACCTTTTTAACAGGTAGGATGTCTCTTCCACCAGACAGAAACATTGTTGCTGTCCCAAACCCTTCTCCTTAATCTTCCCTCTCCCTGCAGGCCTTAACCCTTAAGTTACTCCTAGCCTATATGGCTCTCTGTAAAAAGCCTAGCTGGTCACTGCCAGAGTAAAGTGCTACCATAACTTTAACTTATCCTTGAATAACTTAGAATAATAAATAATGATATCGACACAAGAGTGATAAAACATGAACTGGTAAAATTAATAACATTTAAATTTTGAAGACAACTATAAACCGGCGGAAAACTGTGAGTTTCTAAATGTTCTCAAGAGTCAATGGCCAGGAGGCAGCAGCAAAGAAAACTCCACTCAATACAGATGAAATGAGGCTATCGGGAGTTGCAAAGGCCAAAACAAAGGACAGGCACCTCGGAAACTACCTGACATGGCCTTTGCCATTTGGTCCTTACTCCACCCCAACCACTCTGGTTGTGATGATATAGGCCATGACCTTCTTCCAAAAGGAACTCTCTCCACACCACATAAATAATAGGGGTAATTAATAGAAGTCTGGGACCGTAAAGGTAAAGCAATAGCTGTTCAAAAATTGGCTAGCATGAAGTCCAGACCAGCAACAGTGAGATGCACCCCATCCGGTCTATATAAATGGTTAGCGCCAGCCGTGATGTTTTCGTGGCATATTATGAATCTACCTTTGCAAGTCACAGCTTTGTCCACCACTCTGATTTCTTTTTTGCAGACTCTATAGGCCGCCCCTGCAGATCCCATAAATCTCCATCTAAGACTGGCTATCATGTTGGATCACCAAATAACAATCCCTGGAGCTCATGCACACAACTAGCCAATATCAGCTATGATAATTTAAATTAAATCTAATTCTGTAAGGAATACAGCCTATGTTATTACCCCCAGATGGAGTATGTCGGGGGTCCCCCATCTCCTTTAAGCTTACCCTAGCTGAAAAGGAAGGTTATTCCAGCATATTCCCTTTCTGACCAACCATCTAGGAGAGACCCTGTTAGAGGGGAAACCTAGCTGCTGGCCATTTTGCGAAGACATGGCTTGGATTGCCGCCCAATGGATGAAGGAGTGACCAATAATCCAGACCTGGGTAGCCCTCCTGGTGAGACCTTAAAGAGAAAAACACAATTAATAACTGTCATCAGTTAGTGGATCATATGGAAGAAACAAGGGGATGCACATATAAGCTGTATCTATTGTAGTGCCATCTATCGAGGCGCCGAATATGTTTGCCAATTTTACCAGAGGCAACCATATTAGTAGATGCTCCTATTCTGGAGTGTTGAGCAAATCTCAAGGAACACATACCATCATGCTCTACTGCCTATTTCAGTACTTTTCTTAAATGAAACTGTGAAAGAGGCATGCTGTTCGCATCAATCAAAAACTGGCCAGGACACTGAGAACATAGGTTAACATATTCAGAGAGTACTCTAATTGGGCAGTGAACACTAACTGCTTGAAGCCCCAGGGTTAGCCAAGTGTTGCTGGCTGCCATCCTGATTAGTTTTGACTTGGATATAAATAGCAGAGCAGCGGCAGGAGAAATGGAAATGTGCTGAGACTTAACCACAGCCTGGGTGTCAGGGCACCCTGATGCGAGCAGCTCCAAAAAATGAGATGCAGAATGTCTAGACTGACCTTAATCCTGACAGAAAGATTCCCATTCCCTCTAATGTCTAGAGTATGTGGTCCATGTACTCGAGGGGAGGAAAACTTTGATTAATAGAAGCAAGGAAGTCCAGGATTTGCCAGCTGCCAAAAGAAATCTGGACAGGTAAGTCCCTTGGCAGCGGCGTTCAGAAACAATTCCTTGAAAAGTGGCCAATTAAAACAAGAGAGGGCATCTGCTAAAGAGTTTTTTACCCCAGGAACAGGATTTGCTAGGAAATTAATATTTAGTTCCAGACAACAAACCACAAGCAACCTAAGATAGCGAATTACCAGAGGAGAGGATGCAGAAAGATTGTTAATTGCATGCACCACACTTAAGTCACCCTAAAATATAACAGAGCTATTTTGGAACTATGGCCCCAAAGCTCCAAGGAAAGAACAACAGGAAAAAGCTCAAGAAGGGTTAGATGTTAATTACTGAGACTTTGCTGATAGTACTGTTCTGCTCCTGTGTCCACAAGCTGCCTGCCTTCCTCACCATGAGTTTGGTGAAGCTACTACACTCTTCTTGTGACTGTCTGTGTGTCATACTCATGCCTTCCACTTTAAGAGGTAGTACTTCCTCAATTTCCTGCCTATAAATTCTCCCTTTTACAGTTGATCTCTGCTCAGTAATCTTTCAGTGTACCTGGGTTTAACCGTAATGAGCATCAGCTCTCTCTGCCTCCCAACACACCGTGAGGACCTTCCTGCCACTCTCAGTGCAAGAGTGTTAAACTGTTACAACCTTTTCATCTCTGCAACTTACATCTACAGATTGCCTAGCCTGGACTTCTTATGCTAGCTACAAATCAGTAAGCAATCTAATCTAACCTTATGTTTACTCTCTCTCCATTTGCACTTTCAACTATAGAGCGCTCTGCTCCATATGAGCCGGTGACGTCACCACTTCAGCGTGTCTAAAGACACCCTATTCTAAGCTCTCTACTCTCAGTATGCTTGTATCCATTAACAGCTGTTATTATTATTAGTTTTGGATCCAATAAATATCTGGGTAGTTCCGTTTACACACTCTGCTGGAAATGCCCCAACCTACATTCCAAACCTTAGTGTGTGTAACGTAACAAACCGGTAGATTATGGCTGATTTTTCTCTTTATTCCATCTGCTTGATTGTGGTTCTATAAGTCCATATGTGTGATTCCAACTCTTATTCCTCACACTCAAGCCTCACACATTTCAGCCACATATACAATTTAGGATGTATGCCTTATATGTAATTATGTCAGCAATTGTGGTCTGCACATTTAAGCTATTATGAACTACGTTATATACTTTCTTCTATCTGCAGATCTGAATTGATTGTTACATTGTTGATGTAATGAACCTCACACAAAAGGTGGAATTCCTTAACCAGGGCTTAAGATAACTACAATTGAAAAACACCAATTTAAGAAGCTTTATCAAAGAAACACTAAGTGTTAAATTATCTTCCCACAAATCTACTCTGGAACTCCAATTAAGCCCCCCTGATAAATTCTCTGGGGAAAGAAATAGATATAGGGAGTTTAAAAACGCCTGTAACCTAGTGTTTAATCTAAAGCCTACTACACTCTTGTGACTGTCTGATGTTTGTTGTTTATCAAACATATTTAATTAAATCCTTCACCCACAGGCAGGATGAGGGCCAGCTCTCAGCTCCAATTAATAAGACAATTTTCCTGCTGCTTCTGCCACCCTACACTCTGTGTCCTGGCTGCCTGCTTAGGTACCTTTGGTAAATTTTTTAGTTCTACCAAAAATGCAGTACACAAAAATGAAATGAATAAATAAAAGAATAAGTATAAAAATTACATAGAATGAGAAAACTAAAGCTAATACAGTATAGCTGATAGCAGTTTCAAATGCATACAATCTGCACTGTGGCTCAAAACACAAATTTAAGTTCAAAAGAAGATTTCTAATGAAAATCGTTTGAAACAAATGACCATGAACAAAAATGAACTAAAACCAAAATTGTATTTTTAATGAAAAAATTTTTATGGAAAAAGGGAATTTTTTAACCGGAACAATCCTAATTACTCTACTAGTAACTAAATAACGGCAAAATAACAAGTTATGCGCTAAACCGGGTGCGTAAATAACGCAAAAAAATGAATGATATCACACTCTCCATAGCGTTGCCATTACAAGTTACTGAAAAATCTTCTTTTGTTGTGCGGTATGGTGCGATAAGCTCCATACCGTACAAAACCCAAGACCTGACTTTACATGCTTGTGCACATTTTCCCCCATAGACATTAATGGAGAGAAAAAACTAACACTTGCGATCGCGGAATGGCGATTGCTATAACACAATCCCCATTGATGTCTATGGGGAAAATAAAGTTATGTAAAAACCTAACACCCTAACATAAACCCCTAGTCTAAATACCCCTAATTCGCTGCCCCCGGCATTGCCAACACTAAATAAAGTGATTAACCCCTAAACCGCCGTCCCTGCATCGCTAACAGCAAAATAAAGCTATTAACCCGTAAACCGCCACCCCCACATCATTACTACTATAATAAAACTATTAACCCCTAAACAGTCGCCCCCGCATCGCTAACACCTAAATAAAGTTATTAACCCCTAAACCGCCAGCCCCCACATCGCTACTTCTATAGTAAAACTATTAACCCCTAAACCGCCGGCCCCCCTCATCGCTACTAATAAAATAAATCTATTAACCCCTAAACCGCCATCCCCCCACATCGCTACTTCTATAGTAAAACTATTAACCCCTAAACCACCGCCCCCACATCGCTACTAATAAATTAAACCTATTAACACCTAAACCTCCATCCCCAGAACACACATAACTAATTTAATCACTAAGCCCCCTAACCTAACACCCCTTAAATTAACCCCAATTACCAGAGGCGTAACTAGAAACCACAGGGCCCAGGTGCAAGAATCTAAGAAGGGCCCCCCAACCCCCCCCAAAAAAAGTGAATTTGATACATATCTTTTTTTTTTTTTTTAACATTTAACACAGAAAAAAAATGGGAATCAGATTACATGTCTGCAAAAGGAGGTACCCTGTGCCCACAGTCTGTGAGATGACCCCCTATTACTGTATATAGTGACACTGTTTAACCCACCAGTACAGTATTTAGTGAGTCAGTGACACAGTCTGTAATCTGTTGGTGAGATGGCTGGCCTGACCCTACCCGCCCCAGTACTTTATAAAGTGACCACAGTAGTCTGTGACATGGTCCAGCCCCCCCCCCCAGACTGTATATAGTGGTACTGTATAGTGACACTGTTTACCCCCTTGTGGGCCCTGCCACAATTGCGACCTTTGCACCCCCTGTAGTTTTGCCCCTGCCAATAACATAAAATAAAAAAAAATAGTAAGTTAAAATTAAAATAAAAAATCCTAACATTACTTATAAAAACCCTAAGATTAAATTAAAATAAATAAATCTAAAACTACTAAAAAGAAAAAAAGTCTAAAGTTATAGAAAAAAATAAACCAAATTATCAAAAATAGAAGAATTAAACCTAATCTAATACCCCTATAAAAATAAAAAATCCCCCAAAATAAAAACACCTCCTAATCTAACACTAAGCTACCAATAGCACTTAAAAGGGCCTTTTATAGGGCATTACCTTAAGTTAAACAGCTCTTTTACCTCAAAAATTCAAATTGACCCCAACAGTAAACCCCCCAACCTACCAAACCTCCCAAAATAAAAAAACCTAGCACTAAAAAACCTAAGCTACCCATTGCCTCTAAAGTGGCATTTGTAGGGGCATTGTCCATAAAAGGGAAACCAGCTCTTTTGCAACCCATTAAAAAAAAAAATCCCTCATCTAAGAGGAAATCCTCCGGAATCCGGCGGTGAAGGTCTTCTTCCAGGCGGCAACATCTTCATCCAGTGCGGGGACTTCTTCTATCTTCATCCAGGGTGAAGGCGGAGCGGAGGTGGCCGCGGAACAGGACCGGCAGCCGCAAAACCATCCAGCGTGGAGGATCCTCTTTTATATTTGGGGTAACTTGCATTCCTATTGACTGAAAAATTAAAATCAGCCAATAGGATGAGAGCTAGGATGAGAGCTACTGAAATCCTATTGACTGTTCAAATCAGCCAATAGGATTTCAGTAGCTCTCATTGCCGGCAATGGGGGGGGGGCGGTTTAGGGGTTATTAGGTTTATTATAGTAGTAGCGATGTGGAGATGTGGATATCTTTATTTAGGTGTTAGCGGTGTGGGGAGCCGGCGGTTTAGGGGTTAATAGGTTTATTTAGTGTTGGCTATGTGGGGGGTCAGCAGATTAGGGGTTAATAGGTTTAATATAGTATTTGCGATGCAGGAGGTGGCGGTTTAGTGTCGCCAAGACACGAGACTATCTCTTAGTGTCCAATCCCACCATCCCTACGTTTAACCACCTACCTAAGGTCCACAAGTCCACTGAAAACGTACAGGGGAGGCCAATCGTGAGTGGCATTGGATCCCTGCTGGAGCACCTGTCAGAGTGGCTGGATCATGTGTTGCAGCCATTGGTGAGTGCTCTATGGAGCTTTCTCTCAGACACAAAACATGTACTTAATCTTCTATCCAGAATAGTTTGGAGCAAACATTATGTCTGGTTGACAGCCGATGTGAAATCGCTCTATACCTCAATTCCACACAATAAGGGGTTGCAGGCCATTCGTTTCTTTCTAGAGAAACAATATGGACTGGAAACAAACTTTGTGAATTTTGTGATAGAAGTTACCAACTTCCTTCTCAACCACAACTACTTTGAATTTGAGGGGGATTTCTTTCTCCAGAGGCGTGGGACTGCTATGGGGGCGAAATTTGCCCCCTCCTACGCCAACCTGTTCATGGGTTGGTGGGAGCTGTCCCACGTCTATGGAGATGGAAATCCTCACAAAGACAAGGTGGTTTGGTATGGTCGCTATATCGACGACCTCCTTTTCATATGGGGAGGCAGTGAAGCTGAACTACAGATATTCATTAAAAGTCTTGATGATGACTCTATGGGGCTTCACTTTACATACGAAATACAATGTGACACCATTAATTTTCTAGATGTGACTCTCAGAGGTAGACAGGGTCACTTCATTAGCTCAGAGACCTACCGTAAACCCATTACGGGCAACTCACTGCTACATGCAGCTAGCTGCCACCCACCAGGAGTGTTTAAAGGAGTAGCGAAGGGTCAGTTCATTAGGCTGAAAAGGAACTGCAGCGATGCAGGGGTTTATGAGAAACAGGCCAATGAACTGACCTCACGCCTGAAAGAGAGGGGCTATAGGAGTTCTGTCATCACCAAAGCTAGGAATATTGTAAGAGGAATACCTAGGGAAAGACTCCTCAGACCAAAATCCTATACCCAGGAAAGGAAAGACAATAAAATTGTCTTTTTAACAGAGTATTCAAGACAATATAGAGAAATCTGCCAAATAGTGAGGCATAATTTTAATATGCTATCTGCAGATGACAAACTCCAACAGGTAGTTACAGAGGGCCTAAGGTACTCCTACAAGAAAAATAGAACAATAGGCAACATTGTGGCACCCACAAGAATTAAAAAGACAGGACAACCTATCTCTTCATGGTTGAGCTGTAAAGGTACATTCCACTGCCACCATCGTACATGTGTGGCTTGTGAGAAGCTGGCCCCTGGCGACCGGTTCATCTCACTAATGACAGGTCAGAATTTCATGATAGATTCTTGCCTCAATTGTAGGTCTACATATGTGGTTTATTTGATCTCTTGTAGGGAGTGCTCCCTCCAATATGTAGGCCTCACGACAAGAGAAGCCAGAACCCGTATTAAGGAGCACCTCAGTGACATAAGGGCGGGGGTACTCACCACAGCATTGATTCAACATTTTGCAGGGACACATCAGAAAGATACTAGTTCCTTTTCTTGGACCATTATTGAGAGGGTGGCTCCCTGTAAGGGGGGAGTCGATAGGGTCCGCAGATTGGGGGAGAGGGAGGCCTTCTGGATTTTTAAACTCAGGACAAGAGTTCCAGGGGGCCTAAATTCGGAATATGACCTCATCAATTTTTGGTAGGGCCGACCCTCTCCCCCACCCGGTTCGCCCTGCACACATTAACACTATATATATTCTTTACCACGTTACCTCTGGAGCGTAGCAAGCCTACTAATTTAGGACTTCCTAGTATAACCCATCAGGTCCTTGGGACTCCGGTTTGCCCCATGGACTTATTTCTCTAGTGTAAATGGGGCTCTCTCTAATAGTGAAGCCACCTATAGTCCGGTGTGGCATGGAGTACATATATGTCAATGGTACCTATGTATTAGTAGACTCCGCAATAACTTTACTTCTGCTAAGGGTTAACTGCAGTATTATTATTATTATTGTTATTGCTGTTGATATAGCTCAATGTCCAGTATGTATATACAGTGCGTACTGATCATATCTCAGTAATAATAATATTTATATTGGTTGCTAGTCTTTGGCTGTAAATGACTGTTATTCCGTGCTTATATTATTTGTGCTTTCATTTCAGCCACTATGAAACAGCGTCCCAGCACTACAGGTGTGTCCGGCTGGGTCCGGAGCTATCTGTTCTGCCCTCGGCTGTATTGAACACATTTCTTCTACTTTGATCACTGAAGTTGTTTTGTAATCACAGGATTAAACTGTATATAATGCACGGGTACCGCTTATTATTATTATTATCTTCTATGATTTATTAATTATGCAGTATTTACAATTATTCCTATCTTGTTCCATGTGTATTCACAGTATGCTGTATTTAGTGTGTAATCCTGTGCGTCCCCAGGTGTCCTCAGCTACGTAACTAAACACCCATTGGAGGATTATTTGGGGGAGTGTTCCCATCCACCAATGGGATGACTAGCTACTGTTTTTAAGTTCACCTCACTGTGTTTTAGCCAGGTAATGAGTAAGGCTGTAAGCTGAAACGCGTATACCTGTTTTCCTATAAGCTAGTCTTACTGTTTTTGTCAGTATTTACCCCGGGGGTTTTTCTCCCCTCTCACGGTTTTGTATATTGTTTGACAAACGTGTTTGTTTGTTTTTCTTCACTCAGAGCGCCAATGCGCTATGTTTACTATCTGTAAATAAATTCTTTGTGCATAATCTGCTGCTTGTGCTCCTTTTTCACTTTTGTCAGCAGATTAGGGGTTAATAGGTTTAATAGTATTTGCGATGCAGGAGGTGGCGGTTTAGTGGTTAATAGTGTCATTTATGGGTGTTAGTGTACTTTGTAACATTTTAGTTATGGGTTTTGTGAAACATTTTTGTTTCCCAAAATCCATAACTACTGGTTCAGACAGCGGAATGGATTGCGGCGGTATAAGCTATAATGCTAGCATTATAGCCGGACCGCACAACCTGTAATACAGGCACAATAAAAATCCTGCACTCAAAAGTCATTTTATGAGGGCGGAATATAGAGTAGCGTAAAGGCTAAAATGCTAGTGGTATAGCTGTACTGCCGCAACTTGTAATATGGTAGACCTGCATATTCCACACGCAGTGGCCAATTTTTCAGCAGTATAGCTGTACCGCACAACTTGTAATTTTGCTGCAAATAGTAGTATAAAATGTAAATAAATATAATATACACACTTCTAAACGTAGACAAACTACCCCTAGTCTGATTTTGCAAACTAATATCATCTATTTAAATATACATTGTTATGCATCCACAGATGGTGTCACAATGGTTTTGGTTACATTGTCGTATGATGATCATGGAAAAGAAGAACCAACATTTACCAGATAATGAGACATTTGAATGGACAGTATGACATTTTTTTACCAGCCACATTGCACCTCTCTCGTCTCTCCCAAATATACTTCAGAAGATCCTTCCTGTTATTCACAATCTGTCTTTGAATCATTTTCAAATTCATAAAGACGTGTAACCTAACCAAGAATCCTAGCATCAAGCCGACTTCACCAGAAGGAAGGTAATTGACTGACAGCATCAAGCAGACTTCCCCAGGAGGAAGGTAACTGAATGACAGCATCAAGCTGACTTCACCAGAAGGAAGGTAACTGACTGACAGCATCAAGCTAACTTCACCAGGAGGAAGGTAACTGAATGACAGCATCAAGCTGACTTCACCAGAAGCAAGGTAACTTACTGACAGCATCAAGCCAACTTCACCAGGAGGAAGGTAACTGACTGACAGCATCAAGCCAACTTCACCAGGAGAAAGGTAACTGTCTGACAGCATCAAGCCAACTTCACCAGGAGGAAGGTAACTGAATGACAGCATCAAACCGACTTCACCAGAAGCAAGGTAACTGACTGACAACATCAAGCCGACTTCACCAGGAGGAAGGTAACTGACTGACAGCATCAAGCCAACTTCACCAGGAGGAAGGTAACTGAATGAAAGCATCAAGCCGACTTCACCAGAAGGAAGGTAACTGACTGACAGCATCAAGCCAACTTCACCAGGAGGAAGGTAACTGACTGACAGCCTCAAGCCAACTTCACCAGGAGGAAGGTAACTGAATGAAAGCATCAAGCAGACTTCACCAGAAGGAAGGTAACTGACTGACAGCATCAAGCCGACTTCACCAGAAGGAAGGTAACTGACTGACAGCATCAAGCCAACTTCACCAGGAGGAAGGTAACTGACTGACAGCCTCAAGCCAACTTCACCAGGAGGAAGGTAACTGACTGACAGCATCAAGCTGACTTCACCAGAAGTAAGGAAGGTAACGTATTGAGATGTAGCCTAAGCCAAGGTAAGTTTTGTTACTAATCATCTTCATTCTCTAAATAAACCTAACCTTGCTATCCTTAAATTAATTTATTTGCTACTGTACTTACTTGATCATTCATTCAACCACCTTAACGTAACACATAACCAATAATAAACCATTACTAATTCCTACAATTTCTTCATCTCATCATCATTCTACTCTTCCAAACTTGTATTAAAAGCTTAACTAACCTACTAAACCTAGTACTACTACCTAATCACACTATGACATTACTTAATACTTATTAACTTATTAATTTACTAACTGTGTGCAAAAGTGATATGAAAGTGATATGAATGTTGTGTGTGTGGAGCAGAGATTGTTGATGATTGGGCATGTGAGGGTAAAAATTGTTCTTGGATGACGCAATACCATGGTGATACTGACATTACAAGAGCAAAACCACATTGCACTAGTTCAACTGATCACAAGTATGTGTGGTATGGGATTGTGGGGACACAGTAAAATGGTTGATGCAGTAACATGGTGTACTGACACTTCATGAGTAACACCACATTGAACTAATTCAACCGACAAGTATGTGTGGTATGGAAGGAAAATGATTCTGTGTGATATGTATGTATGTTACTGTAACTGTGTGTGTTGTATTTGCTCTTTGATTTAATAATTTCTAACCTAAATAGAAAGTATTGACAATGGCTACAGAGATCTTACGACACCGCTCTATAATGTTAGCTGCCTGCCTGGTATTGGTGGTAGCAGGAGGACTAGGACTAGTCTTTGGATAGTAAAGAACTGGTAGTAGTGCACAACCGATAACATCAATATTTTCCTTTTTGTCATAGGTTCAAGTAGAAAAGAAGAAGCATGTGATGCTAAAGCTTATCCTCTTTCCTTGTTCACTGTCCTGGCTGTACTTTTAAGGACATTTGTTATTTTTACAAAAAGTGCTGTGCACAAAAATTTGATGTATAAATTAAAAAAAAAGTAAAAAAAGTAAATAGAATGTCAAAACTAACGGTAAAAAAGCTGTGTGTAAAATGTGCACTGTAGTGTAAAATTACAATTTTAGTTAAAATGAAAATCTAGGATGAAAATTTTACCCATGCAAATTCCTAGTGAAGTGCACAGGATCTGCATACAAAAACGTAAAGGATTTTGCAAATCAACAGGAGTTCATTAATTTACCCTTTGAAAAGCCTATTTGAATACATTTTTCCTGGTCTACTTTGCTGTGCCCAATTAGGGACATATGTAAATAAAATTATGTTCTGATCCAACCAATCGCTATAGATTGTGTATGGGTTAGTATTTTTATCCATAAAGCAATAGCAGGAAACATTAAGATTGGATTTATATTGCAAGGTTGTTTCATTTACGTTATATAAACATGTTATGGGTATTACATTTTAGTTTAATGACCCTTTATTTTTTAAAGGTGTGCTATTTGACACCACAAAACCAACAACCTACTGTGAGATGCTCTTAAAGGCAAGCTAAGCAAGGACAGGTATGCATAATTTTCATAGACCTGTGGACTTAAAGGGACACTGAACCCAAATTTTTTTTTTTTGTAATTCAGAAAGAGCATGCAATTTTAAGCAACTTTCTAATTTACTCCTATTATCAATTTTTCTTCGTTCTCTTGCTATCATTATTTGAAAAAGAAGGCATCTAAGTTTTTTTTGGTTTCAGAACTCTGGACAGCACTTTTTTATTGGTGGATGAATTTATCCACCAATCAGCAAGGACAACCCAGGTTGTTCACCAAAAATGGGCCGGCATCTAAACTTACATTCTTGCATTTCAAATAAAGATACCAAGAGAATGAAGAAAATGTGATAATAGGAGTAAATTAGAAAGTTACTTAAAATTTCATGCTCAATCTGAATCACGAAAGAAATTTTTTGGGTACTGTGTCCCTTTAATTGAAGCTAGTCCTTTTTTTCCTTTTAATTATAATAACCTTTGGTGGCAAAAGTGTTATAACTATATTTGTCAGCCAAGGGGTTAGCTGCACCGTACTCTTTGAATATATTTGTTTTTCCCAAAGTATGTTATTATAAAGTTTTTAGCCATTAACATTCATATTCTTCTGTGACAAAAATTATTTGATTGTGACTGTGTCCCCTCTAGGTCTGCAGACTTTCCTTATCGCATATCCAGTAACCTCTACCATATGGCAATGTACTGTGTCACATTAAACTAACTATTATAAATGTCTTAAGGGAAAAGGGGCTAAGGTCACACATCCATTTATCTGATTAATGTTCACTACAAAACATAATCATAACAGATGATTTTGGTGGACTTTTGTACTTCAAGGTATATATATATATGTATATTAATGTTTATATATATATATATATATATATATATATATATATATATATATATATATATATATATAAAATATATATTATTAATTTTCACACACACACACACACATATGTATATAACATTTGTTACAGTATAGGTGACGCCACTAGAGAAATGTGTGGGATATTGAAGAGTGAGCCGGAGTTCTATGTGAGGGAGATGGGATGAGAGGAGGAGGAGTCTGTGTGCAAGGTAGAGGGGGACTGAAACAATGGATCAAGATACAGCTTTACAAGCTTCATCAACACAAGATAATGCTAACAGAATGATCTTCACTACAACATATACCACTGAGAAAAGAGAATTACAACAATTAGTAAAGAAGAACTGGAACATACTGGAAACTGACAAGAATCTACCGTTCCCGGGAACATCACACCCACAAGTGGGGTTTAGGAGATCCAGATCCATACATGATATCTTGGTAAAGGTCAATCCGGTCCAGAGCTATGGAACTACTACTTGGTTACAGATTGCCAAACCAGGCTGTTACAGATGTGCTGGGTGCACTACATGTAATAGTCTGTTAAATGCAAAGTTCTTCACTCATCCTAGTACTAATCACAGATATACTATCTGGCATAGGGTAACCTCCACGACGACACATATTGTGTATTTGTTGCATTGTCCGTGTGGGTAATTCTATGTCAGCAAAACCATAGATGACCTTTGCACCTGTATGGCCAACCATCATGCTGCAATTAGAGCTGCAATAAATAAAAGGGGTTCTGATCAACCCGTAGCTCGGCATTTTGCACTGACTGGCCATACGGTAGCTGACTTAAGATATGTGATCATAGATCATATTCCACCCCTAGTGAGAGGGGGGGATAGGAGCAAATTTTTGCTGCAGTGCGAGTCCAGATGGATCTTCAATCCAGGTACCATAGTGCCCGGTGGGTTGAACACCCATCTTGACTGACACTGTTTTCTTTAATTCAGCCTAGTTCTTAGGTGGGGTCCGTGATTTATACTAAATTGTTAGATAGTGTGTAATATCATTCTTAAGAAACAATATGTGAGACCGCGCCAAAACAAAACTGCTACACAAACTCCAAATGAAATAGAAGTCTCTCTACTTCTAGAAAATACGTAAATACAATATAAAATATCGATAAGGAACGCTCAAAATAAGCTAAAGTGCGGCTGTATTGGATAGTTATGAAAAAAGTGCATAAAATGCTATAGGAACTGATAGATATATCAGTCAGCAAACGCAGAAGATTAACCACAAATGCCAATCAATGCTACAATCTAAATGTCCTAGCTAAGCACTAAATGTAACTAGAAATAAACAATCTGAATACAATAGTTCAAAAAGCAGTATAAATACAATTATTTAACACATAAAAAAACCATAAAAAACATTTAATTAAATGAATATAAAAGTTCAATTTCATAAAAAATAATACATTAAATACACAAAATTAAGGTCAACCTTATATATGAACAAATATAACAAAATTAAACAAATTAGCAAAAATTAAATAAAATAATGTAGTAAAAAATGTTGTGATGTAAGTCCTTAGGACGGTGACAATGTCCTCAAAAGCCAAAAGTCTATTTAGAAGTCTTTAGATCCTGAGTACTTGTAAGCTTTAAATCCGTGTAAACGACAAGCCTCCTGGTAACAAAAGACAATCTCCTTAAGGCAGTGTAAAGAGCCGTGTGCAAAATAATTACTCTGTACTCACAGTGTCAGAAACAAAAGTGGGTACTTTTTTTATTTTAATTTTATTCAGCTCTCTATCAATGCAAGGCCGGTTACCCCTATTCTTCTTCTCAACAAAATAAAACTGTGCCAGCAGGTGATGAAGATGGCTGAATAAAGCCCGTGGCCAAGTTTTTTTAACGTACTCTTCCATAATTTTGGTTTCTGCTTGAGAGATAGGGTAATTTCTATCTTTAGGAATAGATGCAGCAGGGTACAGGTCAAATTTACAATCTTAAGCCTGATAGGGTGGCAATTTGTCAGCCCCTTTCCCTCAAAAACATCTGTGAATTCATGATAGGGTTCAGGGATACCTGAGGCAGAGGCAATGGCAGAAAGGAGATGCTGTTTAGTAAGGATGGGTAGTTTTAAACAAGTACCACCTGGAAAGCCAATGAAACTGGCAGAGGTATGGTACCAAAGTGCACTAAACCAGATCCCAGAGGATAGTCATTAACAATGGCTACCTTAAATAGCTGTGATTTAGTACATGAAGGAAGTTGCAGTTGTTGGGCTAAGTTGGAGTCAAGAAAAATCCCTACAGCATCAGTGTCTACCAAGGCTTCAAAATAATGTTGTATAAAGTCTACAGTTATTGTGAGAGGTCCATGATACGTTGCTGAGAAGTATTTAGAAACATCAAGCTTAGTGGAGCTTCTTTAGGCTTCACTAATCTCTTTCTTTTCTCTGAGCTGGTGGTCCTTGTCACCACAATAAAAGCAAGGGCCTTCAAGTGTGTCTCTTAAGGCATTTGGTTTCAGATAGACGGACTGCTCCTAGATCCATAAGCTCTACACCCAATCATGGAGAAGCGGAAGCAGCAGGCAGAGAATGAATTCATGGTGCTAAGATTACAGGATGCCTGACAGATGTGTGACAGCCTCGTCACCTCTCTTGCTATCTTTTTGGTAGTGGCTAAGCATATACAGAGAGATATAAAATCTTCAAGCAATTCTGGAAAATCTCATAATTAATTCTATCGGCTAATCCTCTAAGCAGCATTTAGAGCTCAAGACAGAGCCCTAATACATTTCAGAAGAAAGTGTGCGAAACGCTATTGCATATTGGGAGACGGGTCTATTACCTTGGTGGATCTCTATTAGAAAAGCTTCAGCAGTGGCTGCTCTCACTGCGATATCAAAGACAGAGGTGAAAGTGTAGATGAAATCTTCTGATTATCCAGAATATCAGCATCATTTTTCATTAAAGGGGATACCCACACTAGTACTTGGCCTTTTAACAAGGAGATGTTGAAAGTGATTCTGGCTTGGTGTGACTGGAACATTGCTGTCTTATTACTGAAGTGCAGTCTACATTGGTTTAAGAAGCCTTGGCAATCCTGTGCAGAGCCATCAAATTTGTGAGGTAGAGGAATCTTGCTAATAGTAGGTGAATCTGAACTGGAGGTCATATCAACTAAAGAAGGTTAAGTAGACAGGGGTGGATTTTCTGTAGTGGCTCCTTGGTTACATAGGGAGTACAACATAGCAGTAACAGGATCAAATTTGTTATTCAATGCTTGCAGTACGGCAGAGTGGGCTACAAGCATTTGCCCCTTCAGGATCATGGCCCTCGCTATCTCTTCTGGTTTCATGGCCCGTTTATACTGTCATGCTTCTACTCCACTTTTCTTGCTGATAACTGGATACTTCAGCATCAGGTGAAGAGACAGGGTGTTAACTACAATATCCACACAAAGTATAGGTATGACACAGAGTAACAAAGAGATTATGGTGGAGAAAGGAGTAACAACTAGCCTGAAGCCCTCTATGCAGTCTGAACTGTAGAGTACTATAAAAATCTGAAGATATGATTAAGGAAAAATAGTACTAGTAAAGGATACAATCCAGTGTATACAGGTATTAGGCACAAGATGTCAGGCTTAAGCATAGTCAAAGTCATAATCCAGGTCAGCAACAGCAAGCCAAACAATTCAGTGAGGTACAAGGGGTTCAGTCAATGGTAGTCAAAATCCAGGCCTGGTATCAAAGTGAAAAGCAAATCCAACAAAGTACCAAGGGGCAGAAAAAAAAAGACAAGTCCAGTATCCACATTCAAGTCTGTAACACACCCTGAGTAGTAAATAAGTAAATGTGCAGTGACTGCTAGAAGGCCTGGGTTTATATATTCTGAAGGTAATTGCCAATTACCCACAGCTACAGGCAGGTGGAGCCAAAGAGAAGGAAAACAAGAAACA
Organism: Bombina bombina; assembly: GCF_027579735.1. Lineage (NCBI taxonomy): Eukaryota > Metazoa > Chordata > Amphibia > Anura > Bombinatoridae > Bombina > Bombina bombina. Next base: position 441,428,427 of record NC_069501.1, on the reverse strand, counting down.
ACTAAACAAAGAAACAGGTTGCAGCTGAAGTGTATGGATAGCACACAGAAAAAGAAAGGGTACAAGAAACCAAGGTCCCAGGTTTGGTTCCAAGATGTGACATATCCTGACACGTACTTTAAATAAAACGATGGATATAGGCACATTAAATTTCCATCCTCTGCTACAACCCACTGCCATAACACTATGAGACCTATCTATCAAGCCGTCAACTTTTTTGCATTCAACGGCACCAATACGCTCGCCTAACATAGCCTAACATCGCGGCCGCTGACCTGAATGCGCTCTCCATATGTATAAAAAAAGCCGGCAAAAATCTGCGCACCAAGTACGGGGCGATGAGCAGCGGACTGTTGTTAACTAGCAGTCATCGATCTCGCTACTATTCGACTTTTTACCAACTTTATCTATACCCTGTCAGTAAACGGCGCCACAATACTAAAATGTTTAACCCCTAACCCGCCGCTCCCAGAACCCGCCGCAACTAAATAAAAGTATAAACCCCTAAACCCCTGGCCTCCCACATCACTACCATTAAATAAACCTATTAACCACTAAACCGCCAGCCCCCCACATCGCCATAAACTAAATTAAGCTATTAACCCCTAAACCTAACAACCCGCTAAATTTACGGACTCCCTGTGATGTCACACAGCTTCACATATCTCAGCGTGTCACGCAGCATCTCACAACTCAGCGTGTCTCACAGCTCTCAATACAGTCTCTGGTCTGTGTTCAGTTATCCACGCTGCAAACATTATTCAATGTGCTATGTCTCGCAGCAGGTCACGCCCCTGTCAGCACCTGTAGTTTGTCTGTCTCATGTCTCTCACGCTTCAGTGGTTATTTCAATGAATTCTATCTCTCCTATATGGGCTTGAACTATGCAATTATCAAAAGTTGTTATTAATACTAATACTTATTTTCAGACTCATATTACTTATATGGTATAACATCAATATATAACCATATAAAGTCTTCCTGCATTTTCCTTATAAAAATCACTCTGAGTAAATACAGTCTATGCTGATATAATAGCCTGTACTCCAGTTGTGAAACATATATAATTTATTTAAACTCTGCAGTTGTGATTCAAATAAGCAAGGAACCTGATAGCCGTCCCTAACATCGCCGACACCTACCTACATTTATTAACCCCTAATCTGCCACCCCCAACGTCGCCGCTACTATATTAAATTTATTAACCCCTAAATCTAAATCTAACTCTAACCCCCCTAACTTAAATATAATTTAAATAAAACGAAATTAAATTACTACAATTAAATAAATGAATCCTATTTAAAACTAAATACTTACCTATAAAATAAACCCTAAGATAGCTACAATATAATTAATAATTACATTGTAGCCATCTTATTGTTTATTTTTATTTTACAGGCATCTTTGTATTTATTTTATTTAGGTACAATAGTTATGAACTATTTAATAACTACCTAGCTAAAATTAGTACAAAAGTACCTGTAAAATAAACCCTAACCTAAGTTAAAATTACACCTAACACTACACTATCATTAAACTAATTACCTAAACTACCTACAATTAATTACAATTAAATTAAATAAACTAAATTATGAAAAAACCCCCACTAAATTACAGAAAATAAAAAAAAGAATTACAAGAATTTTAAACTAATTACACCTAATCTAATCCCCCTAATAAAATAAAAAAGCCCCCTAAAATAATAAAATTCCCTACCCTATACTAAATTACAAATAGCCCTTAAAAGGGTCTTTTGCAGGGCATTGCCCCAAAGTAATCAGCTCTTTCACCTTTAAATAAAAATACAATACCCCCCAACATTAAAACCCACCACCCACATACCCAACCCTACTCTAAAACCTAACACTACCCCCTTGAAGATGCAATCAGCCAATAGGATTGAAGTTCAATCCGATTGGCTGATCCAATCAGCCAATAGGATTGAGCTTGCATTCTATTGGCTGTTCCAATCAGCCAATAGAATGCAAGGTCAATCCTATAGGCTGATTGCATCAGCCAATAGGATTTTTCCTACCTTAATTCCGATTGGCTGATAGGATTCTATCAGCCAATCGGAATTCAAGGGACGCCATCTTGTCCGTCGGATGAACTCCATTCTATTGGCTGTTCCGATCATCCAATAGAATGCAAGTTCAATACGATTGGCTGATTGGATCAGCCAATTGGATTGAACTTCAATCTGATTGGTTGATTGCATCAGCCAATCAGATTTTTTCTACCTTAATTCCGATTATCTGATAGAATTCTATCAGCCAATTGGAATTGAAGGGACGCCATCTTGGATGACGTCCCTTAAAGGAACCTTCATTCGTCGTTAGTCCGTCAGGGAAGAAGGATTTTCCGCGTTGGCGGGATGAAGATGGATCCGGAAGAAAGATGATAGAAGATGCCGCTTGGAAGAAGACCCGGATGGAAGACCTCTTCTTTGCCACTTGGATCAAGACTTTGCCCGGATGGAGGACCTCTTCTTTGCCGCTTGGATCAAGACTTCTACCGGATGGAGGCAATCTTCTTGCTCCGCTTGGATGAAGAATTCGGCTTGGCTGGGTGAAGACGACTCAAGGTAGGGAGATCTTCAGGGGGTTAGTGATAGGTTTTTTGAAGGGGGTTTGGGTGAGTTAGAGTAGGGGTGTGTGGGTGGTGGGTTGTAATGTTGGGGGGGATTGTATTTTTTTTTTACAGGTAAAAGAGCTGATTACTTTGGGGCAAGGCCCCGCAAAAAGCCCTTTTAAGGGCTGGTAAAAGAGCTGATTACTTTTGTATTTTAGAATAGGGTAGGGTATTTTTTATTTTGGGGGGCTTTTTTATTTTATTAGGGGGCTTAGATTAAGTGTAATTAGTTTAAACTGCTTGTAATTCATTTTTATTTTTTGTAATTTAGTGTTTTTTTTGTATTATAGAATAGTTTATTTAATTGTATTTAATTGTAGGTAATTGTAGGTAATTTATTTAATTAATTTAATGATAGTGTAGTGTTAGGTTTAATTGTAACTTAGGTTAGGATTTATTTTACATGTAATTTTGTATTTATTTTAACTAGGTAGCTATTAAATAGTTATTAACTATTTAATAGCTTTTGTACCTAGTTAAAATATATACAAAGTTGCCTGTAAAATAAAAATAAACCCTGAAATAGCTACAATGTAATTATTAATTATATTGTAGCTATATTAGGGTTTATTTTATAGGTAAGTATTTAGTTTCAAATGGTAATAATTTATTTAATTTTAGGAATATTATTTAGTTTAATATAAATTATATTTATGTTAGGGGGGTGATAGGGTTAGAGTTAGGTTTAGGGGTTAATAACTTTATTATTGTAGCGGCGACGGTGCGTGCGGGAGATTAGGGGTTAATAATTGTACGTAGGTGGCGGCGATGTTAGGGAGGGCAGATTAGGGGTTAATACTATTTATTATAGTGTTTGGGAGGCGGGAGTGCGGCGGTTTAGGGGTTAATACATTTATTATAGTGGCGGCGAGGTCCGGTCGGCAGATTAGGGGTTAATAAATGTAGGTAAGGTGGCGGCGACGTTGGGGGGGGGGGGCAGATTAGGGGGTAATAAATATAATATAGGTGTCGGGGTGTTAGGGGCAGCAGATTAGTGGTTCATAGTGATAATGTAGTTTGCGGCGGTGTCCGGAGCGGAAGATTAGGGGTTAATAATAATATGCAGGGGTCAGCGATAGCGGGGGAGGCAGATTAGGGGTTAATAAGTGTAAGGTTAGGGGTGTTTAGACTCGGGGTTCATGTTAGGGTGTTAGGTGCAGACTTAGAAAGTGTTTCCACATAGGAAACAATGGGGCTGCGTTAGGAGCTCAACGCTGTTTTTTTGCAGGTGTTAGGTTTTTTTCAGCCAGCTCAGCCCCATTGTTTCCTATGGGGATATTGTGCATGAGCACGTTTTCCCAGCTTACTGCTACCGTAAGCAACGCTGGTATTGAGAGTTGAAGTGGAGCTAAATTAGGCTCAACGCACCATTTTTTGAGCCTAACGCAGCCGGGTCTTTACCGACAAAACTAAATCTAGCCGAAAAAGGGTCTATTTCTGTTTATACAGATTGATAGCAAAAATGCTAAAAATTCTGTGATACTTTGGACAAGGTTTTCTCTGAAATTCATGGTATTGAAGGGATTAAAGGCTACAGGGTTGTAGATCTGATATGAATTCTGAGAGCGGCTGTAGAAAATGTGGTCTGATCTGATGTGTGATAGGGTTATATAACCAGAAAGATCGGAGGTCTGATAGAGATATATAACCAGACAGATCTGAGGATTGATAGAGGTATATAACCAGACATATCTGATGTCTAATAGAGGTATATAACCATACAGATCTGAGGTCTGAAAGAGGTATGTAACCAGACAGATCTGAGGTCTGATAAAGGTATATAACCAGACAGATCTGAGGTCAGATAGAGGTATATAACTAGACAGATCTGATGTCTAATAGAGGTATATAACCAAACAGATCTGAGGTCTGAAAGAGGTATGTAACTAGACAGATCTGAGGTCTGAAAGAGGTATATAACCAGATAGATCTGATGTCTGATAGCGGTATATAAGCAGACAGATCTAAAGTCTGATAGGGGTATATAACCAAACAGATCTAATGTCTGATAGAGGTATATAACCAAACAGATCTAATGTCTGATAGAGGTATATAACCTTACAGATCTGATGTCTGTAAGAGGTATATAACCAGACAGATCTGATGTCTGATAGAGGTATATAACCAGACAGATCTGATGTCTTATAGAGGTATATAACCAGACAGATCTGAGGTCTGATAGAGGTATATAACCAGACAGATCTGATGTCTGATAGAGGTATATAACCAGACAGGTCTGAGGTCTGATAAAAGTATATAAGCAGATAGATCTGATGTCTGATAGAGGTATATAACTAAACAGATCTGAGGTCTGATAGAGGTATATAACCTGACAGATCTGAGGTCTGATAGAGGTATATAACCATACAGATCTGAGGTCTGATAGAGGTATATAACCAAACATATCTGATGTCTAATAGAGGTATATAACCAGACAGATCTGAGGTCTGATAGAGGTATATAACCAGAAAGAGCTGATGTATGATAGAGGTATATAACCAAACAGAGCTGAGGTCTAATAGAAGTATATAACCTGACAGATCTGAGGTCTGATAGAGGTATATAACCAGACAGATCTGATGTCTTATAGAGGTTTATAACCAGACAGATCTGAGGTCTCATAGAGGTATATAACCAGACAGAGCTGGGGTCTGATAGAGGTATATAACCAAACAGATCTTATGTCTAATAGAGGTATATAACCAGGCAGATCTAATGTCTGATAGAGGTTTATAACCAGACATATCTGAGGTCTGAAAGAGGTATATAACCAGACAGATCTGAGGTCTGATAGAGGTATTTAACCAGACAGATCTGATGTCTGATAGAGGTGTATAACCAGACAGATCTAATGTCTGATAGAGGTATATAACCAGACAAATCTGAGGTCTGATAGAAGTATATAAGCAGATAGATCTGATGCCTGATAGAGGTATATAACCAAACAGATCTGAGGTCTGATAGAGGTATATAACCTGACAGATCTGAGGTTTGATAGAGGTATATAACCATACAGATCTGAGGTCTGATAGAGGTATATAACCAGAAAGATCTGAGGTCTAATAGAGGTATATAACCAGACAGTTCTGAGGTCAGATAGAGGTATACTGTTTAACCAGACAGAGCTGATGTCTGATAGAGGTATATTACCAAACAGAGCTGATGTCTAATAGAGGTATATAACCAGACAGATCTGAGGTCTGATAGGGTTATATAACCAGACAGATCTGAGGTCTGATAGATTGTATATAACTATATAACCTGACAGATCTGAGGTCTGATAGAGGTATATATATATAACCAGACAGATCTTATGTCTGATAGAGGTATATAACCAGACAGATCTGAGGTCTGATAGAGGTATATAACCAGACAGAGCTGAGGTCTGATGGAGGTATATAACCAGACAGATCTGAGGTCTGATAGAGGTGTATAACCTGACAGATCTATTGTCTGATAGAGGTATATAACCAGACAGATCTGAGGTCTTATAGAGGTATTTAACCAGACAGATCTGAGGTCTGATAGAGGTATATAACCAGACAAATCTGAGGTCTGATAGAGGTATACTGTATAACCAGACAGAGCTGATGTCTGATAGAGGTATATAACCAAACAGAGCTGATGTCTAATAGATGTATATAACGAGACAGATCTGAGGTCTGATAGGGTTATATAACCAGGCAGATCTGAGGTCTGATAGATTGTATATAACTATATAACCTGACAGATCTGAGGTCTGATTGAGGTATATATATATATAACCAGACATATCTTATGTCTTATAGAGGTATATAACCAGACAGATCTGAGGTCTGATAGAGGTATATAACCAGACAGAGCTGAAGTCTGATAGAGGTATATAACCAGACAGATCTAATGTCTGATAGAGGTATATAACCTGACAGATCTGAGGTCTGATAGAGGTATATAATCAGACAGATCTGATGTCTGAGAGAAGTATATAAACAGACAGATCTGAGGTCTGATAGAGGTATATAACCAGACAGATCTGATGTCTGATAGAGGTATATAACCAGACAGAGCTGAGGTCTGATAGAGGTATATAACCATACAGATCTTAGGTCTGATAGAGGTATATAACCAGAAAGATCTGAGGTCTATTAGAGGTATATAACCAGACAGTTCTGAGGTCAGATAGAGGTATACTGTTTAACCAGACAGAGCTGATGTCTGATAGAGGTATATTACCAAACAGAGCTGATGTCTAATAGAGGTATATAACCAGACAGATCTGAGGTCTGATAGGGTTATATAACCAGACAGATCTGAGGTCTGATAGATTGTATATAACTATATAACCTGACAGATCTGAGGTCTGATAGAGGTATATATATAAGCAGACAGATCTTATGTCTGATAGAGGTATATAACCAGACAGATCTGAGGTCTGATAGAGGTATATAACCAGACAGAGCTGAGGTCTGATAGAGGTATATAACCAGACAGATCTGAGGTTTGATAGAGGTGTATAACCTGACAGATCTATTGTCTGATAGAGGTATATAACCAGACAGATCTGAGGTCTTATAGAGGTGTTTAACCAGACAGATCTGAGGTCTGATAGAGGTATATAACCAGACAAATCTGAGGTCTGATAGAGGTATACTGTATAACCAGACAGAGCTGATGTCTGATAGAGGTATATAACCAAACAGAGCTGATGTCTAATAGATGTATATAACGAGACAGATCTGAGGTCTGATAGGGTTATATAACCAGGCAGATCTGAGGTCTGATAGATTGTATATAACGATATAACCTGACAGATCTGAGGTCTGATTGAGGTATATATATATAACCAGACAGATCTTATGTCTTATAGAGGTATATAACCAGACAGATCTGAGGTCTGATAGAGGTATATAACCAGACAGAGCTGAAGTCTGATAGAGTTATATAACCAGACAGATCTAATGTCTGATAGAGGTATATAACCAGACAGGTCTGAGGTCTGATAGAGGTATATAACCAGACAGAGCTGAAGTCTGATAGAGGTATATAACCATACAGATCTGATGTCTGATAGAGGTATATAACCTGACAGATCTAATGTCTGATAGAGGTATATAACCAGACAGATCTGATGTCTGATAGAGGTATATAACCTGACAGATCTGAGGTCTGATTGAGGTATATAACCAGACAGATCTGATGTCTGAGAGAAGTATATAAACAGACAGATCTGAGGTCTGATAGAGGTATATAACCATACAGATCTGAGGCCTGATAGAGGTATATAACCAAACAGATCTGATGTCTAATAGAGGTATATAACCAGACAGATCTGAGGTCTGATAGAGGTATATAACCAGAAAGAGCTGATGTATGATAGAGGTATATAACCAAACAGAGCTCATGTCTAATATAGGTATATAACCAAACAGAGCTGAGGTCTAATAGAAGTATATAACCTGACAGATCTGAGGTCTGATAGAGGTATATAACCAGACAGATCTGATGTCTTATAGAGGTATATAATCAGACAGATCTGATGTCTGAGAGAAGTATATAAACAGACAGATCTGAGGTCTGATAGAGGTATATAACCAGACAGATCTGATGTCTGATAGAGGTATATAACCAGACAGAGCTGAGGTCTGATAGAGGTATATAACCATACAGATCTGATGTCTGATAGAGGTATATAACCTGACAGATCTAATGTCTGATAGAGGTATATAACCAGACAGATCTGATGTCTGATAGAGGTATATAACCTGACAGATCTGAGGTCTGATTGAGGTATGTAACCAGACAGATCTGATGTCTGAGAGAAGTATATAAACAGACAGATCTGAGGTCTGATAGAGGTATATAACCAGACAGAGCTGGGGTCTGATAGAGGTATATAACCAAACAGATCTTATGTCTAATAGAGGTATATAACCAGGCAGATCTAATGTCTGATAGAGGTTTATAACCAGACATATCTGAGGTCTGAAAGAGGTATTTAACCAGACAGATCTGATGTCTGATAGAGGTGTATAACCTGACAGATCTAATGTCTGATAGAGGTATATAACCAGACAGATCTGAGGTCTGATAGAGGTATATAACCAGACAGATCTGAGGTCTTATAGAGGTATATTACCAGACAGATCTGATGTCTGATAGAGGTATATAACCAGACAGATCTAATGTCTGATAGAGGTATATAACCAGACAAATCTGAGGTCTGATAGAAGTATATAAGCAGATAGATCTGATGCCTGATAGAGGTATATAACCAAACAGATCTGAGGTCTGATAGAGGTATATAACCTGACAGATCTGAGGTTTGATAGAGGTATATAACCATACAGATCTGAGGTCTGATAGAGGTATATAACCAGAAAGATCTGAGGTCTAATAGAGGTATATAACCAGACAGATCTGAGTTCAGATAGAGGTATACTGTATAACCAGACAGAGCTGATGTCTGATAGAGGTATATTACCAAACAGAGCTGATGTCTAATAGAGGTATATAACCAGACAGATCTGAGGTCTGATAGGGTTATATAACCAGACAGATCTGAGGTTTGATAGATTGTATATAACTATATAACCTGACAGATATGAGGTTTATAACCAGACATATCTGAGGTCTGAAAGAGGTATATAACCAGACAGATCTGAGGTCTGATAGAGGTATTTAACCAGACAGATCTGATGTCTGATAGAGGTGTATAACCTGACAGATCTAATGTCTGATAGAGGTATATAACCAGACAGATCTAATGTCTGATAGAGGTATGTAACCAGACAAATCTGAGGTCTGATAGAAGTATATAAGCAGATAGATCTGATGCCTGATAGAGGTATATAACCAAACAGATCTGAGGTCTGATAGAGGTATATAACCTGACAGATCTGAGGTTTGATAGAGGTATATAACCATACAGATCTGAGGTCTGATAGAGGTATATAACCAGAAAGATCTGAGGTCTAATAGAGGTATATAACCAGACAGATCTGAGTTCAGATAGAGGTATACTGTATAACCAGACAGAGCTGATGTCTGATAGAGGTATATTACCAAACAGAGCTGATGTCTAATAGAGGTATATAACCAGACAGATCTGAGGTCTGATAGGGTTATATAACCAGACAGATCTGAGGTCTGATAGATTGTATATAACTATATAACCTGACAGATCTGAGGTCTGATAGAGGTATATATATATAACCAGACAGATCTTATGTCTGATAGAGGTATATAACCAGACAGATCTGAGGTCTGATAGAGGTATATATATAACCAGACAGAGCTGAGGTCTGATAGAGGTATATAACCAGACAGATCTGAGGTCTGATAGAGGTATATAACCAGACAGAGCTGAGGTCTGATAGAGGTATATAACCAGACAGATCTGAGGTCTGATAGAGGTGTATAACCTGACAGATCTATTGTCTGATAGAGGTATATAACCAGACAGATCTGAGGTCTTATAGAGGTATTTAACCAGACAGATCTGAGGTCTTATAGAGGTATATAACCAGACAGATCTGATGTCTGATAGAGGTATATAACCAGACAGATCTAATGTCTGATAGAGGTATATAACCAGACAAATCTGAGGTCTGATAGAGGTATACTGTATAACCAGACAGAGCGGATGTCTGATAGAGGTATATAACCAAACAGAGCTGACGTCTAATAGATGTATATAACGAGACAGATCTGAGGTCTGATAGGGTTATATAACCAGGCAGATCTGAGGTCTGATAGATTGTATATAACGATATAACCTGACAGATCTGAGATCTGATTGAGGTATATATATATATATAACCAGACAGATCTTATGTCTTATAGAGGTATATAACCAGACAGATCTGAGGTCTGATAGAGGTATATAACCAGACAGAGCTGAAGTCTGATAGAGGTATATAACCAGACAGATCTGATGTCTGATAGAGGTATATAACCTGACAGATCTGAGGTCTGATAGAGGTATATAATCAGACAGATCTGATGTCTGAGAGAAGTATATAAACAGACAGATCTGAGGTCTGATAGAGGTATATAACCAGACAGATCTGATGTCTGATAGAGGTATATAACCAGACAGAGCTGAGGTCTGATAGAGGTATATAACCATACAGATCTGATGTCTGATAGAGGTATATAACCTGACAGATCTAATGTTTGATAGAGGTATATAACCAGACAGATCTGATATCTGATAGAGGTATATAACCAGACAGATCTGATGTCGGAGAGAAGTATATAAACAGACAGGTCTGAGGTCTGATAGAGGTATATAACCAGACAGATATGCTGTCTGATAGAGGTTTATAACCAGACAGAGCTGAGGTCAGATAGAGGTCTATAACCAGACAGATCTAAGGGCTGATAGAGGTATATAACCAAAGAGATCTAATGTCTGATAAAGGTATATAACCTGACAGATCTGAGGTCTGTAAGAGGTATATAACCAGACAGATCTGCGGTCTGATAGAGGTTTATAACCAGACAGAGCTGAGGTCAGATAGAGGTATATAACCATTTGCATACAAAGAGCGAAGCGCTCTACCAGGAACGAACAACAGCTCAGTGGCTTGTTCTATGGCGATTTACCACCCGGAAGCAGCCTCTTTTAGACCAGTGTGCTTTTCACAGAAGAAAACTTTCCTGAAGTATATCAGTCTGATCCCGCCAAGTAAGGTCAGTCCAGCCCCGAAATACCAGACAATTCTCCTCTGAACAAGGAACATGACAACCCCAGACAATCGTTTCGGCCTCCTATGGGCCTCGTCAGTGAGGTGCAGCCACATTCCTCTAAGCACACTGGGCAAGGAGTCCACGTCTGGTTTCCCCCATCACCCATAGGGAGACTTCCCCAGGGTCATAATAATTTGCATACAAAGAGAGAAGCGCTCTACCAGGAACGAACAACAGCTCAGTGGCTTGTTCTATGGCGATTTACCACCCGGAAGCAGCCTCTGAGGGGTCGGATAGAGGTATATAACCTGACAGATCTGAAGTCTGATAGAGGTATATAACCATAGAGATCTGAGGTCTGATAGAGGTATATAACCAAACAGATCTGATGTCTAATAGAGGTATATAACCAGACAGATCTGAGGTCTGATAGAGGTATATAACCAGACAGAGCTTATGTCTGATAGAGGTATATAACCAAACAGAGCTGATGTCTAATATAGGTATATAACCAAACAGAGCTGAGGTCTAATAGAAGTATATAAACTGACATGTCTGAGGTTTGATAGAGGTATATAACCTGACAGATCTAATGTCTGATAGAGGTATATAACCAGACAGATCTGATGTCTGATAGAGGTATATAACCAGACAGATCTGATGTCTGAGAGAAGTATATAAACAGACAGGTCTGAGGTCTGATAGAGGTATATAACCAGACAGATATGCTGTCTGATAGAGGTTTATAACCAGACAGAGCTGAGGTCAGATAGAGGTATATAACCAGACAGATCTAAGGGCTGATAGAGGTATATAACCAAAGAGATCTAATGTCTAATAGAGGTATATAACCTGACAGATCTGAGGTCTGTAAGAGGTATATAACCAGACAGATCTGCTGTCTGATAGAGGTTTATAACCAGACAGAGCTGAGGTCAGATAGAGGTATATAACCAGACAGATCTAAGGGCTGATAGAGGTATATAACCAGACAGAGCTGATGTCTGATAGAGGTATATAACCAAACAGAGCTGATGTCTAATATAGGTATATAACCAAACAGAGCTGAGGTCTAATAGAAGTATATAACCTGACATGTCTGAGGTCTGATAGAGGTATATAACCAGCCAGATCTGATGTCTAATAGAGGTATATAACCAGGCAGATCTAATGTCTGATAGAGGTTGATAACCAGATATATCTGAGGTCTGAAAGAGTTATATAACCAGACATATCTGCTGTCTTATAGAGGTTTATAACCAGACAGAGCTGAGGTCAGATAGAGGTATATAACCAGACAGATCTAAGGGCTGATAGAGGTATATAACCAAACAGAGCTGATGTCTAATATAGGTATATAACCAAACAGAGCTGAGGTCTAATAGAAGTATATAACCTGACATGTCTGAGGTCTGATAGAGGTATATAACCTGACAGATCTAATGTCTGATAGAGGTATATAACCAGACAGATCTGATGTCTGATAGAGGTATATAACCAGACAGATCTGATGTCTGAGAGAAGTATATAAACAGACAGGTCTGAGGTCTGATAGAGGTATATAACCAGACAGATATGCTGTCTGATAGAGGTTTATAACCAGACAGAGCTGAGGTCAGATAGAGGTATATAACCAGACAGATCTAAGGGCTGATAGAGGTATATAACCAAAGAGATCTAATGTCTGATAGAGGTATATAACCTGACAGATCTGAGGTCTGTAAGAGGTATATAACCAGACAGATCTGCTGTCTGATAGAGGTTTATAACCAGACAGAGCTGAGGTCAGATAGAGGTATATAACCAGACAGATCTAAGGGCTGATAGAGGTATATAACCAGACAGAGCTGATGTCTGATAGAGGTATATAACCAAACAGAGCTGATGTCTAATATAGGTATATAACCAAACAGAGCTGAGGTCTAATAGAAGTATATAACCTGACATGTCTGAGGTCTGATAGAGGTATATAACCAGCCAGATCTGATGTCTAATAGAGGTATATAACCAGGCAGATCTAATGTCTGATAGAGGTTGATAACCAGATATATCTGAGGTCTGAAAGAGTTATATAACCAGACATATCTGCTGTCTTATAGAGGTTTATAACCAGACAGAGCTGAGGTCAGATAGAGGTATATAACCAGACAGATCTAAGGGCTGATAGAGGTATATAACCAAACAGAGCTGATGTCTAATATAGGTATATAACCAAACAGAGCTGAGGTCTAATAGAAGTATATAACCTGACATGTCTGAGGTCTGATAGAGGTATATAACCAGACAGATCTGATGTCTAATAGAGGTATATAACCAGGCAGATCTAATGTCTGATAGAGGTTGATAACCAGATATATCTGAGGTCTGAAAGAGGTATATAACCAGACAGATCTGATGTCTGATAGAGGTGTATAACCTGACAGATCTGTTGTCTGATAGAGGTATATAACCAGACAGATCTGAGGTCTTATAGAGGTATTTAACCAGACAGATCTGAGGTCTTATAGAGGTATATAACCAGACAGATCTGATGTCTGATAGAGGTATATAACCAGACAGATCTAATGTCTGATAGAGGTATATAACCAGACAAATCTGAGGTCTGATAGAAGTATATAAGCAGATAGATCTGATGCCTGATAGAGTTATATAACCAAACAGATCTGAGGTCTGATAGAGGTATATCATCATACAGATCTGAGGTCTGATAGAGTTATACTGTATAAGCAGACAGAGCTGATGTCTGATAGAGGTATATAACCAGACAGATCTGAGGTCTGATAGGGTTATATAACAAGACAGATCTGAGGTCTGATAGATTGTATATACCTATATAACCTGACAGATCTGAGGTCTGATAGAGGTATATATATATATAACCAGACAGATCTTATGTCTGATAGAGGTATATAACCAGACAGATCTGATGTCTGATAGAGGTATATAACCTGACAGATCTGAGGTCTGATAGAGGTATATAATCAGACAGATCTGATGTCTGAGAGAAGTATATAAACAGACAGATCTGAAGTCTGATAGAGGTATATAACCAGACAGATCTGATGTCTGATAGAGGTATATAACCAGACAGATCTGATGTCTGATAGAGGCTTATAACCAGACAGAGCTGAGGTCAGATAGAGGTCTATAACCAGACAGATCTAAGGGCTGATAGAGGTATATAACCAGGCAGATCTAATGTCTGATAGAGGTTGATAACCAGATATATCTGAGGTCTGAAAGAGTTATATAACCAGACATATCTGCTGTCTTATAGAGGTTTATAACCAGACAGAGCTGAGGTCAGATAGAGGTATATAACCAGACAGATCTAAGGGCTGATAGAGGTATATAACCAAACAGAGCTGATGTCTAATATAGGTATATAACCAAACAGAGCTGAGGTCTAATAGAAGTATATAACCTGACATGTCTGAGGTCTGATAGAGGTATATAACTAGACAGATCTGATGTCTAATAGAGGTATATAACCAGGCAGATCTAATGTCTGATAGAGGTTGATAACCAGATATATCTGAGGTCTGAAAGAGGTATATAACCAGACAGATCTGATGTCTGATAGAGGTGTATAACCTGACAGATCTATTGTCTGATAGAGGTATATAACCAGACAGATCTGAGGTCTTATAGAGGTATTTAACCAGACAGATCTGAGGTCTTATAGAGGTATATAACCAGACAGATCTGATGTCTGATAGAGGTATATAACCAGACAGATCTAATGTCTGATAGAGGTATATAACCAGACAAATCTGAGGTCTGATAGAAGTATATAAGCAGATAGATCTGATGCCTGATAGAGTTATATAACCAAACAGATCTGAGGTCTGATAGAGGTATATCATCATACAGATCTGAGGTCTGATAGAGTTATACTGTATAAGCAGACAGAGCTGATGTCTGATAGAGGTTTATAACCAGACAGATCTGAGGTCTGATAGGGTTATATAACAAGACAGATCTGAGGTCTGATAGATTGTATATACCTATATAACCTGACAGATCTGAGGTCTGATAGAGGTATATATATATATATAACCAGACAGATCTTATGTCTGATAGAGGTATATAACCAGACAGATCTGATGTCTGATAGAGGTATATAACCTGACAGATCTGAGGTCTGATAGAGGTATATAATCAGACAGATCTGATGTCTGAGAGAAGTATATAAACAGACAGATCTGAAGTCTGATAGAGGTATATAACCAGACAGATCTAATGTCTGATAGAGGTATATAACCAGACAAATCTGAGGTCTGATAGAAGAATATAAGCAGATAGATCTGATGCCTGATAGAGTTATATAACCAAACAGATCTGAGGTCTGATAGAGGT
This sequence comes from Bombina bombina, assembly GCF_027579735.1. Classification (NCBI taxonomy): domain Eukaryota; kingdom Metazoa; phylum Chordata; class Amphibia; order Anura; family Bombinatoridae; genus Bombina; species Bombina bombina. The sequence goes on along the minus strand of NC_069501.1, from coordinate 441,412,767 downwards.
ATATAATCATACAGATCTGAGGTCTGATAGAGTTATACTGTATAAGCAGACAGAGCTGATGTCTGATAGAGGTATATAACCAGACAGATCTGAGGTCTGATAGATTGTATATACCTATATAACCTGACAGATCTGAGGTCTGATAGAGGTATATATATATATAACCAGACAGATCTTATGTCTGATAGAGGTATATAACCAGACAGATCTGATGTCTGATAGAGGTATATAACCTGACAGATCTGAGGTCTGATAGAGGTATATAATCAGACAGATCTGATGTCTGAGAGAAGTATATAAACAGACAGATCTGAAGTCTGATAGAGGTATATAACCAGACAGATCTGATGTCTGATAGAGGTATATAACCAGACAGATCTGATGTCTGATAGAGGCTTATAACCAGACAGAGCTGAGGTCAGATAGAGGTCTATAACCAGACAGATCTAAGGGCTGATAGAGGTATATAACCAGGCAGATCTAATGTCTGATAGAGGTTGATAACCAGATATATCTGAGGTCTGAAAGAGTTATATAACCAGACATATCTGCTGTCTTATAGAGGTTTATAACCAGACAGAGCTGAGGTCAGATAGAGGTATATAACCAGACAGATCTAAGGGCTGATAGAGGTATATAACCAAACAGAGCTGATGTCTAATATAGGTATATAACCAAACAGAGCTGAGGTCTAATAGAAGTATATAACCTGACATGTCTGAGGTCTGATAGAGGTATATAACTAGACAGATCTGATGTCTAATAGAGGTATATAACCAGGCAGATCTAATGTCTGATAGAGGTTGATAACCAGATATATCTGAGGTCTGAAAGAGGTATATAACCAGACAGATCTGATGTCTGATAGAGGTGTATAACCTGACAGATCTATTGTCTGATAGAGGTATATAACCAGACAGATCTGAGGTCTTATAGAGGTATATAACCAGACAGATCTGAGGTCTTATAGAGGTATATAACCAGACAGATCTGATGTCTGATAGAGGTATATAACCAGACAGATCTAATGTCTGATAGAGGTATATAACCAGACAAATCTGAGGTCTGATAGAAGTATATAAGCAGATAGATCTGATGCCTGATAGAGTTATATAACCAAACAGATCTGAGGTCTGATAGAGGTATATCATCATACAGATCTGAGGTCTGATAGAGTTATACTGTATAAGCAGACAGAGCTGATGTCTGATAGAGGTTTATAACCAGACAGATCTGAGGTCTGATAGGGTTATATAACAAGACAGATCTGAGGTCTGATAGATTGTATATACCTATATAACCTGACAGATCTGAGGTCTGATAGAGGTATATATATATATATAACCAGACAGATCTTATGTCTGATAGAGGTATATAACCAGACAGATCTGATGTCTGATAGAGGTATATAACCTGACAGATCTGAGGTCTGATAGAGGTATATAATCAGACAGATCTGATGTCTGAGAGAAGTATATAAACAGACAGATCTGAAGTCTGATAGAGGTATATAACCAGACAGATCTAATGTCTGATAGAGGTATATAACCAGACAAATCTGAGGTCTGATAGAAGAATATAAGCAGATAGATCTGATGCCTGATAGAGTTATATAACCAAACAGATCTGAGGTCTGATAGAGGTATATCATCATACAGATCTGAGGTCTGATAGAGTTATACTGTATAAGCAGACAGAGCTGATGTCTGATAGAGGTATATAACCAGACAGATCTGAGGTCTGATAGATTGTATATACCTATATAACCTGACAGATCTGTGGTCTGATAGAGGTATATATATATATAACCAGACAGATCTTATGTCTGATAGAGGTATATAACCAGACAGATCTGATGTCTGATAGAGGTATATAACCTGACAGATCTGAGGTCTGATAGAGGTATATAATCAGACAGATCTGATGTCTGAGAGAAGTATATAAACAGACAGATCTGAAGTCTGATAGAGGTATATAACCAGACAGATCTGATGTCTGATAGAGGTATATAACCAGACAGATCTGATGTCTGATAGAGGCTTATAACCAGACAGAGCTGAGGTCAGATAGAGGTCTATAACCAGACAGATCTAAGGGCTGATAGAGGTATATAACCAGGCAGATCTAATGTCTGATAGAGGTTGATAACCAGATATATCTGAGGTCTGAAAGAGTTATATAACCAGACATATCTGCTGTCTTATAGAGGTTTATAACCAGACAGAGCTGAGGTCAGATAGAGGTATATAACCAGACAGATCTAAGGGCTGATAGAGGTATATAACCAAACAGAGCTGATGTCTAATATAGGTATATAACCAAACAGAGCTGAGGTCTAATAGAAGTATATAACCTGACATGTCTGAGGTCTGATAGAGGTATATAACTAGACAGATCTGATGTCTAATAGAGGTATATAACCAGGCAGATCTAATGTCTGATAGAGGTTGATAACCAGATATATCTGAGGTCTGAAAGAGGTATATAACCAGACAGATCTGATGTCTGATAGAGGTGTATAACCTGACAGATCTATTGTCTGATAGAGGTATATAACCAGACAGATCTGAGGTCTTATAGAGGTATTTAACCAGACAGATCTGAGGTCTTATAGAGGTATATAACCAGACAGATCTGATGTCTGATAGAGGTATATAACCAGACAGATCTAATGTCTGATAGAGGTATATAACCAGACAGATCTGATGTCTGATAGAAGTATATAAGCAGATAGATCTGATGCCTGATAGAGTTATATAACCAAACAGATCTGAGGTCTGATAGAGGTATATCATCATACAGATCTGAGGTCTGATAGAGTTATACTGTATAAGCAGACAGAGCTGATGTCTGATAGAGGTTTATAACCAGACAGATCTGAGGTCTGATAGGGTTATATAACAAGACAGATCTGAGGTCTGATAGATTGTATATACCTATATAACCTGACAGATCTGAGGTCTGATAGAGGTATATATATATATATAACCAGACAGATCTTATGTCTGATAGAGGTATATAACCAGACAGATCTGATGTCTGATAGAGGTATATAACCTGACAGATCTGAGGTCTGATAGAGGTATATAATCAGACAGATCTGATGTCTGAGAGAAGTATATAAACAGACAGATCTGAAGTCTGATAGAGGTATATAACCAGACAGATCTGATGTCTGATAGAGGTATATAACCAGACAGATCTGATGTCTGATAGAGGCTTATAACCAGACAGAGCTGAGGTCAGATAGAGGTCTATAACCAGACAGATCTAAGGGCTGATAGAGGTATATAACCAAAGAGATCTAATGTCTGATAAAGGTATATAACCTGACAGATCTGAGGTCTGTAAGAGGTATATAACCAGACAGATCTGCTGTCTGATAGAGGTTTATAACCAGACAGAGCTGAGGTCAGATAGAGGTATATAACCATTTGCATACAAAGAGAGAAGCGCTCTACCAGGAACGAACAACAGCTCAGTGGCTTGTTCTATGGCGATTTACCACCCGGAAGCAGCCTCTTTTAGACCAGTGTGCTTTTCACAGAAGAAAACTTTCCTGAAGTATATCAGTCTGATCCCGCCAAGTAAGGTCAGTCCAGCCCCGAAATACCAGACAATTCTCCTCTGAACAAGGAACATGACAACCCCAGACAATCGTTTCGGCCTCCTATGGGCCTCGTCAGTGAGGTGCAGCCACATTCCTCTAAGCACACTGGGCAAGGAGTCCACGTCTGGTTTCCCCCATCACCCATAGGGAGACTTCCCCAGGGTCATAATAATTTGCATACAAAGAGAGAAGCGCTCTACCAGGAACAAACAACAGCTCAGTGGCTTGTTCTATGGCGATTTACCACCGGAAGCAGCCTCTTTTAGACCAGTGTGCTTTTCACAGAAGAAAACTTTCCTGAAGTATATCAGTCTGATCCCGCCAAGTAAGGTCAGTCCAGCCCCGAAATACCAGGCAATTCTCCTCTGAACAAGGAACATGACAACCCCAGACGATCGTTTCGGCCTCCTGTGGGCCTCGTCAGTGAGGTGCAGCCACATTCCTCTAAGCACACTGGGCAAGGAGTCCACGTCTGGTTTCCCCCATCACCCATAGGGAGACTTCCCCAGGGTCATAATAATTTGCATACAAAGAGAGAAGCGCTCTACCAGGAACGAACAACAGCTCAGTGGCTTGTTCTATGGCGATTTACCACCCGGAAGCAGCCTCTGAGGGGTCGGATAGAGGTATATAACCTGACAGATCTGAAGTCTGATAGAGGTATATAACCATAGAGATCTGAGGTCTGATAGAGGTATATAACCAAACAGATCTGATGTCTAATAGAGGTATATAACCAGACAGATCTGAGGTCTGATAGAGGTATATAACCAGACAGAGCTTATGTCTGATAGAGGTATATAACCAAACAGAGCTGATGTCTAATATAGGTATATAACCAAACAGAGCTGAGGTCTAATAGAAGTATATAAACTGACATGTCTGAGGTTTGATAGAGGTATATAACCTGACAGATCTAATTTCTGATAGAGGTATATAACCAGACAGATCTGATGTCTGATAGAGGTATATAACCAGACAGATCTGATGTCTGAGAGAAGTATATAAACAGACAGGTCTGAGGTCTGATAGAGGTATATAACCAGACAGATATGCTGTCTGATAGAGGTTTATAACCAGACAGAGCTGAGGTCAGATAGAGGTATATAACCAGACAGATCTAAGGGCTGATAGAGGTATATAACCAAAGAGATCTAATGTCTGATAGAGGTATATAACCTGACAGATCTGAGGTCTGTAAGATGTATATAACCAGACAGATCTGCTGTCTGATAGAGGTTTATAACCAGACAGAGCTGAGGTCAGATAGAGGTATATAACCAGACAGATCTAAGGGCTGATAGAGGTATATAACCAGACAGAGCTGATGTCTGATAGAGGTATATAACCAAACAGAGCTGATGTCTAATATAGGTATATAACCAAACAGAGCTGAGGTCTAATAGAAGTATATAACCTGACATGTCTGAGGTCTGATAGAGGTATATAACCAGCCAGATCTGATGTCTAATAGAGGCATATAACCAGGCAGATCTAATGTCTGATAGAGGTTGATAACCAGATATATCTGAGGTCTGAAAGAGTTATATAACCAGACATATCTGCTGTCTTATAGAGGTTTATAACCAGACAGAGCTGAGGTCAAATAGAGGTATATAACCAGACAGATCTAAGGGCTGATAGAGGTATATAACCAAACAGAGCTGATGTCTAATATAGGTATATAACCAAACAGAGCTGAGGTCTAATAGAAGTATATAACCAGACAGATCTGAGGTCTGATAGGGTTATATAACAAGACAGATCTGAGGTCTGATAGATTGTATATACCTATATAACCTGACAGATCTGAGGTCTGATAGAGGTATATATATATATAACCAGACAGATCTTATGTCTGATAGAGGTATATAACCAGACAGATCTGATGTCTGATAGAGGTATATAACCTGACAGATCTGAGGTCTGATAGAGGTATATAATCAGACAGATCTGATGTCTGAGAGAAGTATATAAACAGACAGATCTGAAGTCTGATAGAGGTATATAACCAGACAGATCTGATGTCTGATAGAGGTATATAACCAGACAGATCTGATGTCTGATAGAGGCTTATAACCAGACAGAGCTGAGGTCAGATAGAGGTCTATAACCAGACAGATCTAAGGGCTGATAGAGGTATATAACCAGGCAGATCTAATGTCTGATAGAGGTTGATAACCAGATATATCTGAGGTCTGAAAGAGTTATATAACCAGACATATCTGCTGTCTTATAGAGGTTTATAACCAGACAGAGCTGAGGTCAGATAGAGGTATATAACCAGACAGATCTAAGGGCTGATAGAGGTATATAACCAAACAGAGCTGATGTCTAATATAGGTATATAACCAAACAGAGCTGAGGTCTAATAGAAGTATATAACCTGACATGTCTGAGGTCTGATAGAGGTATATAACTAGACAGATCTGATGTCTAATAGAGGTATATAACCAGGCAGATCTAATGTCTGATAGAGGTTGATAACCAGATATATCTGAGGTCTGAAAGAGGTATATAACCAGACAGATCTGATGTCTGATAGAGGTGTATAACCTGACATATCTATTGTCTGATAGAGGTATATAACCAGACAGATCTGAGGTCTTATAGAGGTATTTAACCAGACAGATCTGAGGTCTTATAGAGGTATATAACCAGACAGATCTGATGTCTGATAGAGGTATATAACCAGACAGATCTAATGTCTGATAGAGGTATATAACCAGACAAATCTGAGGTCTGATAGAAGTATATAAGCAGATAGATCTGATGCCTGATAGAGTTATATAACCAAACAGATCTGAGGTCTGATAGAGGTATATCATCATACAGATCTGAGGTCTGATAGAGTTATACTGTATAAGCAGACAGAGCTGATGTCTGATAGAGGTTTATAACCAGACAGATCTGAGGTCTGATAGGGTTATATAACAAGACAGATCTGAGGTCTGATAGATTGTATATACCTATATAACCTGACAGATCTGAGGTCTGATAGAGGTATATATATATATATAACCAGACAGATCTTATGTCTGATAGAGGTATATAACCAGACAGATCTGATGTCTGATAGAGGTATATAACCTGACAGATCTGAGGTCTGATAGAGGTATATAATCAGACAGATCTGATGTCTGAGAGAAGTATATAAACAGACAGATCTGAAGTCTGATAGAGGTATATAACCAGACAGATCTAATGTCTGATAGAGGTATATAACCAGACAAATCTGAGGTCTGATAGAAGAATATAAGCAGATAGATCTGATGCCTGATAGAGTTATATAACCAAACAGATCTGAGGTCTGATAGAGGTATATCATCATACAGATCTGAGGTCTGATAGAGTTATACTGTATAAGCAGACAGAGCTGATGTCTGATAGAGGTATATAACCAGACAGATCTGAGGTCTGATAGATTGTATATACCTATATAACCTGACAGATCTGTGGTCTGATAGAGGTATATATATATATAACCAGACAGATCTTATGTCTGATAGAGGTATATAACCAGACAGATCTGATGTCTGATAGAGGTATATAACCTGACAGATCTGAGGTCTGATAGAGGTATATAATCAGACAGATCTGATGTCTGAGAGAAGTATATAAACAGACAGATCTGAAGTCTGATAGAGGTATATAACCAGACAGATCTGATGTCTGATAGAGGTATATAACCAGACAGATCTGATGTCTGATAGAGGCTTATAACCAGACAGAGCTGAGGTCAGATAGAGGTCTATAACCAGACAGATCTAAGGGCTGATAGAGGTATATAACCAGGCAGATCTAATGTCTGATAGAGGTTGATAACCAGATATATCTGAGGTCTGAAAGAGTTATATAACCAGACATATCTGCTGTCTTATAGAGGTTTATAACCAGACAGAGCTGAGGTCAGATAGAGGTATATAACCAGACAGATCTAAGGGCTGATAGAGGTATATAACCAAACAGAGCTGATGTCTAATATAGGTATATAACCAAACAGAGCTGAGGTCTAATAGAAGTATATAACCTGACATGTCTGAGGTCTGATAGAGGTATATAACTAGACAGATCTGATGTCTAATAGAGGTATATAACCAGGCAGATCTAATGTCTGATAGAGGTTGATAACCAGATATATCTGAGGTCTGAAAGAGGTATATAACCAGACAGATCTGATGTCTGATAGAGGTGTATAACCTGACAGATCTGTTGTCTGATAGAGGTATATAACCAGACAGATCTGAGGTCTTATAGAGGTATATAACCAGACAGATCTGATGTCTTATAGAGGTATATAACCAGACAGATCTGATGTCTGATAGAGGTATATAACCAGACAGATCTAATGTCTGATAGAGGTATATAACCAGACAAATCTGAGGTCTGATAGAAGTATATAAGCAGATAGATCTGATGCCTGATAGAGTTATATAACCAAACAGATCTGAGGTCTGATAGAGGTATATCATCATACAGATCTGAGGTCTGATAGAGTTATACTGTATAAGCAGACAGAGCTGATGTCTGATAGAGGTTTATAACCAGACAGATCTGAGGTCTGATAGGGTTATATAACAAGACAGATCTGAGGTCTGATAGATTGTATATACCTATATAACCTGACAGATCTGAGGTCTGATAGAGGTATATATATATATATAACCAGACAGATCTTATGTCTGATAGAGGTATATAACCAGACAGATCTGATGTCTGATAGAGGTATATAACCTGACAGATCTGAGGTCTGATAGAGGTATATAATCAGACAGATCTGATGTCTGAGAGAAGTATATAAACAGACAGATCTGAAGTCTGATAGAGGTATATAACCAGACAGATCTGATGTCTGATAGAGGTATATAACCAGACAGATCTGATGTCTGATAGAGGCTTATAACCAGACAGAGCTGAGGTCAGATAGAGGTCTATAACCAGACAGATCTAAGGGCTGATAGAGGTATATAACCAAAGAGATCTAATGTCTGATAAAGGTATATAACCTGACAGATCTGAGGTCTGTAAGAGGTATATAACCAGACAGATCTGCTGTCTGATAGAGGTTTATAACCAGACAGAGCTGAGGTCAGATAGAGGTATATAACCATTTGCATACAAAGAGAGAAGCGCTCTACCAGGAACGAACAACAGCTCAGTGGCTTGTTCTATGGCGATTTACCACCCGGAAGCAGCCTCTTTTAGACCAGTGTGCTTTTCACAGAAGAAAACTTTCCTGAAGTATATCAGTCTGATCCCGCCAAGTAAGGTCAGTCCAGCCCCGAAATACCAGACAATTCTCCTCTGAACAAGGAACATGACAACCCCAGACAATCGTTTCGGCCTCCTATGGGCCTCGTCAGTGAGGTGCAGCCACATTCCTCTAAGCACACTGGGCAAGGAGTCCACGTCTGGTTTCCCCCATCACCCATAGGGAGACTTCCCCAGGGTCATAATAATTTGCATACAAAGAGAGAAGCGCTCTACCAGGAACAAACAACAGCTCAGTGGCTTGTTCTATGGCGATTTACCACCGGAAGCAGCCTCTTTTAGACCAGTGTGCTTTTCACAGAAGAAAACTTTCCTGAAGTATATCAGTCTGATCCCGCCAAGTAAGGTCAGTCCAGCCCCAAAATACCAGGCAATTCTCCTCTGAACAAGGAACATGACAACCCCAGACGATCGTTTCGGCCTCCTGTGGGCCTCGTCAGTGAGGTGCAGCCACATTCCTCTAAGCACACTGGGCAAGGAGTCCACGTCTGGTTTCCCCCATCACCCATAGGGAGACTTCCCCAGGGTCATAATAATTTGCATACAAAGAGAGAAGCGCTCTACCAGGAACGAACAACAGCTCAGTGGCTTGTTCTATGGCGATTTACCACCCGGAAGCAGCCTCTGAGGGGTCGGATAGAGGTATATAACCTGACAGATCTGAAGTCTGATAGAGGTATATAACCATAGAGATCTGAGGTCTGATAGAGGTATATAACCAAACAGATCTGATGTCTAATAGAGGTATATAACCAGACAGATCTGAGGTCTGATAGAGGTATATAACCAGACAGAGCTTATGTCTGATAGAGGTATATAACCAAACAGAGCTGATGTCTAATATAGGTATATAACCAAACAGAGCTGAGGTCTAATAGAAGTATATAAACTGACATGTCTGAGGTTTGATAGAGGTATATAACCTGACAGATCTAATTTCTGATAGAGGTATATAACCAGACAGATCTGATGTCTGATAGAGGTATATAACCAGACAGATCTGATGTCTGAGAGAAGTATATAAACAGACAGGTCTGAGGTCTGATAGAGGTATATAACCAGACAGATATGCTGTCTGATAGAGGTTTATAACCAGACAGAGCTGAGGTCAGATAGAGGTATATAACCAGACAGATCTAAGGGCTGATAGAGGTATATAACCAAAGAGATCTAATGTCTGATAGAGGTATATAACCTGACAGATCTGAGGTCTGTAAGATGTATATAACCAGACAGATCTGCTGTCTGATAGAGGTTTATAACCAGACAGAGCTGAGGTCAGATAGAGGTATATAACCAGACAGATCTAAGGGCTGATAGAGGTATATAACCAGACAGAGCTGATGTCTGATAGAGGTATATAACCAAACAGAGCTGATGTCTAATATAGGTATATAACCAAACAGAGCTGAGGTCTAATAGAAGTATATAACCTGACATGTCTGAGGTCTGATAGAGGTATATAACCAGCCAGATCTGATGTCTAATAGAGGCATATAACCAGGCAGATCTAATGTCTGATAGAGGTTGATAACCAGATATATCTGAGGTCTGAAAGAGTTATATAACCAGACATATCTGCTGTCTTATAGAGGTTTATAACCAGACAGAGCTGAGGTCAAATAGAGGTATATAACCAGACAGATCTAAGGGCTGATAGAGGTATATAACCAAACAGAGCTGATGTCTAATATAGGTATATAACCAAACAGAGCTGAGGTCTAATAGAAGTATATAACCTGACATGTCTGAGGTCTGATAGAGGTATATAACCAGACAGATCTGATGTCTAATAGAGGTATATAACCAGGCAGATCTAATGTCTGATAGAGGTTGATAACCAGATATATCTGAGGTCTGAAAGAGGTATATAACCAGACAGATCTGATGTCTGATAGAGGTGTATAACCTGACAGATCTATTGTGTGATAGAGGTATATAACCAGACAGATCTGAGGTCTTATAGAGGTATTTAACCAGACAGATCTGAGGTCTTATAGAGGTATATAACCAGACAGATATGATGTCTGATAGAGGTATATAACCAGGCAGATCTAATGTCTGATAGAGGTATATAACCAGACAAATCTGAGGTCTGATAGAAGTATATAAGCAGATAGATCTGATGCCTGATAGAGTTATATAACCAAACAGATCTGAGGTCTGATAGAGGTATATCATCTTACAGATCTGAGGTCTGATAGAGTTATACTGTATAAGCAGACAGAGCTGATGTCTGATAGAGGTATATAACCAGACAGATCTGAGGTCTGATAGGGTTATATAACAAGACAGATCTGAGGTCTGATAGATTGTATATACCTATATAACCTGACAGATCTGAGGTCTGATAGAGGTATATATATATAACCAGACAGATCTTATGTCTGATAGAGGTATATAACCAGACAGATCTGATGTCTGATAGAGGTATATAACCTGACAGATCTGAGGTCTGATAGAGGTATATAATCAGACAGATCTGATGTCTGAGAGAAGTATATAAACAGACAGATCTGAAGTCTGATAGAGGTATATAACCAGACAGATCTGATGTCTGATAGAGGTATATAACCAGACAGATCTGATGTCTGATAGAGGCTTATAACCAGACAGATCTGAGGTCTGATAGAGGTATATAACCTTACAGATCTGAGGTTTGATAGAGGTATACTGTATAACCAGACAGAGCTGATGTCTGATAGAGCTATATAACCAAACAGAGCTGATGTCTAATAGAGGTATATAACCAGACAGATCTGAGGTCTGATAGGGTTATATAACCAGACAGATCTGAGGTCTGATAGATTGTATATAAATATGTAACCTGACTGATATGAGGTCTGAGAGTGGTATATATATAACTAGACAGATCTTATGTTTGATAGAGGTATATAACCAGACAGAGCTGAGGTCTGATAGAGGTATATAACCAGACAGATCTGATGTCTGATAGAGGTATATAACCTGACAGATCTGAGGTCTGATAGAGGTATATAATCAGACAGATCTGATGTCTGAGAGAAGTATATAAACAGACAGATCTGAGGTCTGATAGAGGTATAAAACCAGACAGATCTGATGTCTGATAGAGGTATATAACCAGACAGATCTGAGGTCTGATAGAGGTATATAACCAGACAGATCTGATGTCTGATAGAGGCTTATAACCAGACAGATCTGAGGTCTGATAGAGGTATATAGCCAGACAGAGCTGAGGTCGGATAGAGGTATATAACCAGACAGATCTGAGGTCTGATAGGGTTATATAACCAGACAGATCTGAGGTCTGATAGATTGTATATAACTATATAACCTGACAGATATGAGGTCTGAGAGAGGTATATATATAACCAGACAGATCTTATGTTTGATAGAGGTGTATAACCAGAAAGATCTGAGGTCTGATAGAGGTATATAACCAGACAGAGCTGAGGTCTGATAGAGGTATATAACCAGACAGATCTGATGTCTGATAGAGGTATATAACCTGACAGATCTGAGGTCTGATAGAGGTATATAACCAGACAGATCTGATGTCTGAGAGAAGTATATAAACAGACAGATCTGAGGTCTGATAGAGGTATAAAACCAGACAGATCTGATGTCTGATAGAGGTATATAACCAGACAGATCTGAGGTCTGATAGAGGCTTATAACCAGACAGATCTGAGGTCTGATAGAGGTATATAACCAGACAGAGCTGAGGTCGGATAGAGGTATATAACCAGACAGATCTGAGGTCTGATAGGGTTATATAACCAGACAGATCTGAGGTCTGATAGATTGTATATAACTATATAACCTGACAGATATGAGGTCTGAGAGAGGTATATATATAACCAGACAGATCTTATGTTTGATAGAGGTGTATAACCAGAAAGATCTGAGGTCTGATAGAGGTATATAACCAGACAGAGCTGAGGTCTGATAGAGGTATATAACCAGACAGATCTGATGTCTGATAGAGGTATATAACCTGACAGATCTGAGGTCTGATAGAGGTATATAACCAGACAGATCTGAGGTCTGATAGAGTTATACTGTATAAGCAGACAGAGCTGATGTCTGATAGAGGTATATAACCAGACAGATCTGAGGTCTGATAGGGTTATATAACAAGACAGATCTGAGGTCTGATAGATTGTATATACCTATATAACCTGACAGATCTGAGGTCTGATAGAGGTATATATATATAACCAGACAGATCTTATGTCTGATAGAGGTATATAACCAGACAGATCTGATGTCTGATAGAGGTATATAACCTGACAGATCTGAGGTCTGATAGAGGTATATAATCAGACAGATCTGATGTCTGAGAGAAGTATATAAACAGACAGATCTGAGGTCTGATAGAGGTATATAACCAGACAGATCTGATGTCTGATAGAGGTATATAACCAGACAGATCTGATGTCTGATAGAGGCTTATAACCAGACAGATCTGAGGTCTGATAGAGGTATATAACCTGACAGATCTGAGGTTTGATAGAGGTATACTGTATAACCAGACAGAGCTGATGTCTGATAGAGCTATATAACCAAACAGAGCTGATGTCTAATAGAGGTATATAACCAGACAGATCTGAGGTCTGATAGGGTTATATAACCAGACAGATCTGAGGTCTGATAGATTGTATATAACTATATAACCTGACAGATATGAGGTCTGAGAGAGGTATATATATATAACCAGACAGATCTTATGTTTGATAGAGGTATATAACCAGAAAGATCTGAGGTCTAATAGAGGTATATAACCAGACATAGCTGAGGTCTGATAGAGGTATATAACCAGACAGATCTGATGTCTGATAGAGGTATATAACCTGACAGATCTGAGGTCTGATAGAGGTATATAACCAGACAGATCTGATGTCTGAGAGAAGTATATAAACAGACAGATCTGAGGTCTGATAGAGGTATAAAACCAGACAGATCTGATGTCTGATAGAGGTATATAACCAGACAGATCTGAGGTCTGATAGAGGTATATAACCAGACAGATCTGATGTCTGATAGAGGCTTATAACCAGACAGATCTGATGTCTGATAGAGGCTTATAACCAGACAGATCTGAGGTCTGATAGGGTTATATAACCAGACAGATCTGAGGTCTGATAGATTGTATATAACTATATAACCTGACAGATATGAGGTCTGAGAGAGGTATATATATATAACCAGACAGATCTTATGTTTGATAGAGGTATATAACCAGAAAGATCTGAGGTCTGATAGAGGTATATAACCAGACAGAGCTGAGGTCTGATAGAGGTATATAACCAGACAGATCTGAGGTCTGATAGAGGTATATAACCAGACAGAGCTGAGGTCGGATAGAGGTATATAACCAGACAGATCTGAGGTCTGATAGGGTTATATAACCAGACAGATCTGAGGTCTGATAGATTGTATATAACTATATAACCTGACAGATATGAGGTCTGAGAGAGGTATATATATAACCAGACAGATCTTATGTTTGATAGAGGTATATAACCAGAAAGATCTGAGGTCTGATAGAGGTATATAACCAGACAGAGCTGAGGTCTGATAGAGGTATATAACCAGACAGATCTGGTGTCTGATAGAGGTATATAACCTGACAGATCTGAGGTCTGATAGAGGTATATAACCAGACAGATCTGATGTCTGAGAGAAGTATATAAACAGACAGATCTGAGGTCTGATAGAGGTATATAACCAGACAGATCTGATGTCTGATAGAGGTATATAACCAGACAGATCTGATGTCTGATAGAGGCTTATAACCAGACAGATCTGAGGTCTGATAGAGGTATATAACCTGACAGATCTGAGGTTTGATAGAGGTATACTGTATAACCAGACAGAGCTGATGTCTGATAGAGCTATATAACCAAACAGAGCTGATGTCTAATAGAGGTATATAACCAGACAGATCTGAGGTCTGATAGGGTTATATAACCAGACAGATCTGAGGTTTGATAGATTGTATATAACTATATAACCTGACAGATATGAGGTCTGAGAGAGGTATATATATATAACCAGACAGATCTTATGTTTGATAGAGGTATATAACCAGAAAGATCTGAGGTCTAATAGAGGTATATAACCAGACATAGCTGAGGTCTGATAGAGGTATATAACCAGACAGATCTGATGTCTGATAGAGGTATATAACCTGACAGATCTGAGGTCTGATAGAGGTATATAACCAGACAGATCTGATGTCTGAGAGAAGTATATAAACAGACAGATCTGAGGTCTGATAGAGGTATAAAACCAGACAGATCTGATGTCTGATAGAGGTATATAACCAGACAGATCTGAGGTCTGATAGAGGTATATAACCAGACAGATCTGATGTCTGATAGAGGCTTATAACCAGACAGATCTGAGGTCTGATAGAGGTATATAACCAGACAGAGCTGAGGTCGGATAGAGGTATATAACCAGACAGATCTGAGGTCTGATAGGGTTATATAACCAGACAGATCTGAGGTCTGATAGATTGTATATAACTATATAACCTGACAGATATGAGGTCTGAGAGAGGTATATATATAACCAGACAGATCTTATGTTTGATAGAGGTATATAACCAGAAAGATCTGAGGTCTGATAGAGGTATATAACCAGACAGAGCTGAGGTCTGATAGAGGTATATAACCAGACAGATCTGATGTCTGATAGAGGTATATAACCTGACAGATCTGAGGTCTGATAGAGGTATATAACCAGACAGATCTGATGTCTGAGAGAAGTATATAAACAGACAGATCTGAGGTCTGATAGAGGTATAAAACCAGACAGATCTGATGTCTGATAGAGGTATATAACCAGACAGATCTGAGGTCTGATAGAGGTATATAACCAGACAGATCTGATGTCTGAGAGAAGTATATAAACAGACAGATCTGAGGTCTGATAGAGGTATAAAACCAGACAGATCTGATGTCTGATAGAGGTATATAACCAGACAGATCTGAGGTCTGATAGAGGTATATAACCAGACAGAGCTGAGGTCTGATAGGGGTATATAAATAAATGAAGATGTTTAAAATGGGACTTCTTTACACTGCATCAACTTCTGTTTTTGTAGCTTTTATTAAACATCTGCTCATATACAATGTATAAAATCACAAAACGTAGCAGGGATCAGACATGTTTCATGTAGCTTTCTCAATGATATATGGAGAAATGGGTGTCTGATGTCCAGTAGGGTTGAATGACTAAATGGGGACTAATCTGAAGTCTGATAGGGATCTGTAACTGATAGGG
The DNA here is from genome assembly GCF_027579735.1 of Bombina bombina. Taxonomy (NCBI): domain Eukaryota; kingdom Metazoa; phylum Chordata; class Amphibia; order Anura; family Bombinatoridae; genus Bombina; species Bombina bombina. Next base: position 441,396,611 of record NC_069501.1, on the reverse strand, counting down.
ACAATAGGCCACTGGATCTGCTCATGACCTGTTACCCATAACTGCCTGGTGGTTGTAAAGTATTTGTTTGGAGAATAGTTGGCAACCCTACTGATAGCCCAGGCACACCTTCTGACCAACAGCCTAAATATTCCCCAGTACAATCTCAGAGTATCTGTATTTTATAGGCAAGTGTAGAACCTAGAATGAAAAATGCTAGGGTGTGTTTTACAGTGTTGGTGCATTAACTTATTATAGGTTAAGCCTTAGATATGAGACTTGTATCAAATTGTATTTAAATTAGCTAGAATAGAAAGCAGCAATTAATAAATGTTTTTCAAATTAATCCACTTAAGGACTCAGGTATTTTGCATATTAAATGCCAAAGTTTGACTTTTGCTGTTGATGTGATGTGTTATGGAACAGTTCCATTGATTGGTTCAGGATACTGTGTGGGTGTTTACAATGAGACTCAGAGTCAATTGACTTTCTGCATATGTGCTATGACCCAGGCTGTAAGAAACAGGTTGGATCCTCTAATTAGCACACAGACCATTACACCACCTGTACATATATACTGTGTGCTATATATTGATTTCCAGAGGTTCCTTAAACTGTCAAATGTTCTGTTGTCAATTTAGTCATAAAAACTTAAAACAAACTAAGTAGAAAACCTAAGGCATCTGTGCCTAAGGGGGAACATATTTGCTGGTACAACACCTCTGCCACCATACTGTCTGGTTTCATTGGCTCCAATTATAGTACTTAAAGGGACAGTCTACTCCAGAATTTTTATTGTTTAAAAAAATAGATAATCCCTTTGTTACCCATTGCCCAGTTTTGCATAACCAACATGGTTATATTAATATACATTTTACCTGTGTGATTACCTTGTATCTAAGCCTCTGCAGACTGCCCTTGTTTCATTTCTTTTAATAGACATGCATTTTAGCCAATCAGTTCTGACTCCACAGGAGTGAGCACAATGTTATCTAAATGGCACACATGAACTAGCACTGTCTAGTTGTAAAAACTGTCAAAATGCAATATAGCATATGAGCCTACCTAGGTTTAGCTTTTAACAAAGAATACCAAAAGAAAACAACTAAATTTGATGATAAAAGTACATTGAAAAGTTGTTTAAAATTGCATGCCCTATCAGAATCATGAACGTTACATTTTGACTAGACTGTCCCTTTAATTATTTTTCTCATGAACTCATAGATCAGCAATAAAGCTTTAATTATTGTATATATTATGGATTTCATAGAAAAAAACAATAATGTCCTTTTATTTTTTTCTTCAAAAAGGCTGTGTACTAGAGATAATATTTTAGATGATTGCCAAAGTGGGCGCACACTGTCAACAAGGTTCTCCACCCCTGTCCTATTGCATCATAACAATCTATCACTGTTTCATAAACATGGCCTAGCTATTGTCAGAAAATGATTATACAATTCTCAAGAGAGTAACCATTTTTATTTGCATGATATACATATATGTTACTAAATACACTTTGCATGCTATATTAGATAAAATGCTGAATACATTTATGCTAATGCCATGAAATTACTGCTGTATGCTTGATCCTGAATAATAAAAAATGTTTTA